>NW_017200601.1:0-6957 GCF_001704415.2 Capra hircus
CGGAATGGGCCACATCTCGCCTGGAGGGGAGAACCTCCTGGATTTTCTCGAGTTGCGGCGGAGGTCTCGACTTACGACGGACCTCAGACCCGCTCTGGTGGCCTCAGGAAAGGCCAGTCCCCATGCGAGTTGCTCGGGCCTCTCGGGATTCCTCTCCCGTCGATGCCGGGGCCTAAGACCTTGTGTGGAGTCGGTGCCGGAACCTGAGGATTCCTCTCCAGTGCTGACATGGATCTTGGACTTCTGGAGTCTCCCCAGGGGAGTCAGTCCTTCCATGTCAGTCAGATGCTTTCCTCCCGAGCTGTAGCAGCAGTGTCACGCTTCCCTTCGCGTGGATCAAGGGATCTGTGGTTTCCCTCGAGGCTTTCTTTCCCACGAGGCTTTCCCACAGGGCTGTCCCACGTGCCACCGTGGTGTGAGTCGATCCTCGGCTTGAAAGTCGAGGCAGTGCAGGAAAACAGGTTTCCCTGGAATGGACTGAGACATCTGGGGGACTCTGGAATGGTGGCACGACCCTGGAGTTCCTCTCGCCTTTCCTGTGGAGAGCGCCTCCTCTTGAGATGCGACGGGAACGCCGGGAATTCTTTCCCGACCACAGGGGAAAGGATCCCTCCTCTCGAGCTAGGAGGCGGAAACGGGGCTCCTCTGGATGTGGCGGGACTCTCGTGCTTTCCTCTCGAGTGGAGACGGGTATGTCGGGGAACTTCTTGAGTTGCAGCAAGGGTGTGAAGGACCCTTTGGAAGTTCCAGAGGTTAGGTGTGATTAGCCTCGAGACGCCTCAGCGGAAATGGGCCTCATCTCGCCTGGAGGGGAGAACCTCTGGATTTTCTCGAGTTGCGGCAGGTGCTCTCGACTTACGACGGGGACCTCAGGGACCCGCTCTGGTGGCCTCAGGAAAGGCCAGTCCCCATGCGAGTTGCTCGGGGCCTCGGATTCCTCTCCCGTCGATGCCGGGCCTAAGACCTTGTGTGGAGTCGGTGCCGGAACCTGAGGATTCCTCTCCAGTGCTGACATGGATCTTGGGGTACTTCTGGAGTCTCCCCAGGGGAGTCAGTCCTCGTCTCGAGTGGGGCATGCACGTGCGCTTTCCCCGAGCTGTAGCAGCAGTGTCACGCTTCCCTTCGCGTGGATCAAGGGATCTGTGGCTTTCCCTCGAGGCTTTCGGAGGCTTTCCCACAGGGCTGTCCCACGTGCCACCGTGGTGTGAGTCGATCCTCGGCTTGAAAGTCGAGGCAGTGCAGGGAAAACAGGTTTCCCTGGAATGGACTGAGACATCTGGGGACTCTGGGAATGGTGGCACGACCCTGGAGTTCCTCTCGCCTTTCCTGTGGAGAGCGCCTCCTCTTGAGATGCGACGGAAACGCGGGAATTCTTTCCCGACCACGCAGGGAAAGGATCCCTCCTCTCGAGCTAGGAGGCGGAAACGGGGCTCCTCTGGATGTGGGCGGGACTCTCGTGCTTCCTCTCGAGTGGACGGGTATGTCGGGAACTTCTTGAGTTGCAGCAAGGGTGTGAAGGACCCTTTGGAAGTTCCAGAGGTTAGGTGTGATTAGCCTCGAGACGCCTCAGCGGAAATGGGCCTCATCTCGCCTGGAGGGGAGAACCTCCTGGATTTTCTCGAGTTGCGGCAGGTGCTCTCGACTTACGACGGGGACCTCAGGGACCCGCTCTGGTGGCCTCAGGAAAGGCCAGTCCCCATGCGAGTTGCTCGGGGCCTCTCGGGATTCCTCTCCCGTCGATGCGGGGGTCACCCTTTCGGTCCCTAGGGGGGGAGGATCTTTCGACGGAGAGGAATCCCGAGAGGCCCCCGAGCAACTCGCATGGGGACTGGCCTTTCCTGAGGCCACCAGAGCGGGTCCCTGAGGTCCCCGTCGTAAGTCGAGAGCACCTGCCGCAACTCGAGAAAATCCAGGAGGTTCTCCCCTCCAGGCGAGATGAGGCCCATTTCCGCTGAGGCGTCTCGAGGCTAATCACACCTAACCTCTGGAACTTCCAAAGGGTCCTTCACACCCTTGCTGCAACTCAAGAAGTTCCCGACATACCCGTCTCCACTCGAGAGGAAGCACGAGAGTCCCGCCCATCCAGAGGAGCCCCGTTTCCGCCTCCTAGCTCGAGAGGAGGGATCCTTTCCCTGCGTGGTCGGGAAAGAATTCCCGGCGTTCCGTCGCATCTCAAGAGGAGGCGCTCTCCACAGGAAAGGCGAGAGGAACTCCAGGGTCGTGCCACCATTCCCAGAGTCCCCAGATGTCTCAGTCCATTCCAGGGAAACCTGTTTTCCCTGCACTGCCTCGACTTTCAAGCCGAGGATCGACTCACACCACGGTGGCACGTGGGACAGCCCTGTGGGAAAGCCTAAAGGGAAACCACAGATCCCTTGATCCACGCGAAGGGAAGCGTGACACTGCTGCTACAGCTCGGGAGAAAAGCGCACGTGCATGGCCCCACGAGACGAGACTGACACCCTGGGGAGACTCCAGAAGTACCCCAAGATCCATGTCAGCACTGGAGAGGAATCCTCAGGTTCCGGCACCGACTCCACACAAGGTCTTAGACCCCGCATCGACGGGGAGAGAATCCCGAGAGGCCCCAGAGCAACTCACATGGGACTGGCCTTTCCTGAGGCAAGCAGAGCGGGTCCCTGAGGTCCCCATCGTAAGTCGAGAGCACCTGCCACAACTCGAGAAAATCCAGGACGTTCTCCCCTCCAGGCGAGATGAGGCCCATTTCGGCTGAGGCAACTAGGGGGTAATCACACTTAACTCTGGAACTTCCAAAGGGTCCTTCACACCCTTGCTGCAAGTCAAGAAGTTCCCCGACATACCATCTCCAATCAAGAGGAACCCGAGCGTCCCGCCCATATCCAGAGTGGCCCCGTTTCCGCCTGCTAGCTCGAGAGGAGGGATCCTTTCCCTGCGTGGTCCTGAAAGAATTCCTAGGTTTCCCGTCTCATCTCAAGAGGAGGCGCTCTCCACAGGAAAGGCGAGAGGAACTCCAGCATCATGCCCCATTCCCAGAGTCCCCCAGATGTCTCAGTCCATTCCAGGGAAACCTGTTTTCCCTTCACTGCCTCGACTTTCAAGCCAAGGATGACGACCACACCGTGATGGCACGTTGGACAGCCCTGTGGGAAAGACTCGTGGGAAAGCCTCGAGGAAAGCCACAGATCCCTTGATCCACGCGAAGGGAAGCATGACACTGCTGCTAAAGCTCGGGAGGAAAGCGCACCTGCATGGCCCCACTCGAGACGAGGACTGACACCCCAGGGGAGACTCCAGAAGTACCCAAAGATCCATGTCAGCACTGGAGAGGAATCCTCAGGTTCAGGCACCGACTCCACACAAGGTCTTAGGCCCCTGCATCGACGAGAGAGGAATCCCGAGAGGCCCCAGCGCAACTCGCATGGGGACTGGCATTCATGAGGCCACCAGAGCGTGTCTCTGAGGTCCAAGTTGTAAGTCGAGAGCTCAGCTGCAACTCGAGAAAATCCAGGAGGTTCTCCCTCCAGGCGAGATGTGGCCCATATCCGATGAGGCGTCTCGAGGCTAATCAACAAGCGTCTGGAACTAACAAAGGGGCCTTCAAACCCTAGCTGCACTCAAGAAGTTCCCCGAAATACCCTCTCCACTCGAGAGGAAGCACGAGAGTCTTGCCCACATCCAGAGGAGCCTGTTTCCGCCTCATAGCTCGAGAGGAAGGATCCTTTCCCTGCATTATCCGGAAAGAATTCCCGGCGTTCCCCTCGCATCTCAAGACGAGGCGCAACCACAGGAAAGGCGAGAGGAACTCCAGGGTCTTGCCACCATTCCCAGAGTCCCCCAGATGTCTCAGTCCATTCCAGGGAAACCTTTATTCCCTACACTGCCTCGACTTTCAAGCCGAGCATCGACTCACTGCACGGTAGAAGGAACAGCCCTGTGTGAAATCCTCGTGGGAAAGCCTCGAGGGAAAGCCACAGATCCCTTGATCCACGCGAAGGGAAGCGTGAGACTGCTGCTACAGCTCGGGAGGAAAGCGCACGTGCATGCCCACACTCGAGACGAGGACTGACTGCCCTGGGTAGATTCCAGAAGTACCCCAGACCCATGTCGGCAGTGGAGAAGAATCCTCAGGTTCCGGCACCGATTCCACACAAGGTCTTAGGCCCGGCATCGACGGGAGAGGAATCCCGAGAGGCCCCGAGCAACTTGCATGGGGACTGGCCTTTCCTGAGGCCACCAGAGCGGATCCCTGAGGTCCCCGTCGTAAGTCGAGAGCACCTGCCGCAACTCGAGAAAATCCAGGAGGTTCTACCCTCCAGGCGAGATGAGGCCCATTTCTGCTGAGGCGTGTCGAGGCTAATCACACATAACCTCTGGAACATCCAAAGGTCCTTCACACCCTTGCTGCAACTCAAGAAGTTCCCCGACATACCCGTCTCCACTCAAGAGGAATCCGAGAGTCCCGCCCATATCCAGTGTGGCCCCGTTTCCGCCTGCTAGCTCGAGAGGAGGGATACTTTCTCTGCGTGGTCAGGAAAGAATTCCCGGCGTTCCCGTCGCATCTCAAGAGGAGGCGCTCTCCACAGGAAAGGCGAGAGGAACTCCAGGGTCGTGCCACCATTCCCTGAGTCCCCAGATGTCTCATCCATTCCAGGGAAAACTGTTTTCCCTTCACTGCCTCGATTTTAAGCCGAGGATCGACTCACACCACCGTGGCACGTGGGAAAGCCCTGTGGGAAAGACTCGTGGGAAAGCCTCGTGGGAAAGTCTAGAGGGAAAGCCACAGATCCCTTGATCCACGAAAAGGGAAGCGTGACACTGCTGCTACAGCTCGGGAGAAAAGCACACGTGCATGCCCCCAATCGAGACGAGGACTTACGCCTCTGGGGAGACTCCAGAAGTCCCCGAAGATCCATGTCGGCACTGGAGAGGAATCCTCAGGTTCCGGCACTGACTCCACACAAGGTCTTAGGCCCGGCATCGACGGAGAGGATCCCGAGAGGCCCCCGGGCAACTCGCATGGGGACTGGCCTTTCCTGAGGCCACCAGAGTTGGTCCCTGAGGTTCCCCGTCGAAAGACGAGAGCACCTGCCGCAACTCGAGAAAATCCATGAGGTTCTCCCCTCCAGGCGACATGAGGCCCATTTCCGCTGTGGTATCTCGAGGCTAATCACACCTTACCTCTGAAACTTCCAAAGGGTCCTTCACACCTTGCTGCAACTCAAGAAGTTCCCCGACATACCCGTCTCCACTCGAGAGGAAGCAGGAAAGTGCCGCCCACATTAAGAGGAGCCACGTTTCCGCCTCCTACCTCTAGTGGTTTGATCCCTTCCCTGCGTGGGGGGAAAGAATTCGCGGCGTTCCCGTCACATCTCAAGAGGAGGCGCTCTCCAGAGGAAAAGCGAGAGGAACTCCAGGTTCGTGCCACCATTGCCAGAGTCCCCCAGATGTCTCAGTCCATTCCAGGGAACCTGGTTTCCCTGCACTGCCTCGACTTTCAAGCCGAGGGATCGACTCACACAACCGTGGCACGTGGGACATCCCTGTGGGGAAAGCCTCGTGGGAAAGCCTCGAGGGAAAGACACAGATCCCTTGATCGACGTGAAGGGAAGCCTGACACTGCTGCTAAAGCTCCGGGAAGGAAGCGCACGTGCATGCCCCCACTCGAGACGACGACTGGCTCCCATGGGGAGACTCCAGAAGTAGCCCAAGAACCATGTCAGCACTGTAAGAAGAATCCTCAGGTTCCGGCACCGAAGTCCACACAAGGTCTTAGGACCGGGCATCGACGGGAAAGGAATCCCGAGAGGCCCTCGAGCAACTCGCATGGGGACTGGCCTTTCCTGAGGCCACCAGAGCGGGTCCCTGAGGTCCCCGTCTTAAGTCGAGAGCACCTGCCGCAACTGGAGAAAATCCAGGAGGTTTTCTCCTCCAGGCGAGATGAGGCCCATTTCCGCTGAGGCGTCAGGAGGCTAATCACACCTTACTTTTGGAACTTCCAAAGGGTCCTTCACACCCTTGCTGCAACTCAAGAAGTTCCCCCGACATACCCGTCTCCACTTGAGATGAAACACAAGAGCCCCGCTCATATCCAGAGGATCCCCGTTACCGCCTCCTAGGTCGAGAGGAGGGATCCTTTCCCTGCGTGGTCGGGAAAGAATTCCCAGCGTTTCCGATACAACTAAAGAGGAGGCGCTCTCCACAGGAAAGGCGAGAGGAACTCCAGGGTCGTGCCCATTCCCAGAGTCCCCAGATGTCTCAGTCCATTCCAGGGAAACCTGTTTTCCCTGCACTGCCTCTACTTTCAAGCCGAGGATCGACTCACACCACGGTGGCACGTGGGACATCCCTGTGGGAAAGCCTCGAGGGAAAGCCGCGGGGAAAGCCTCGTGGAAAGCCTCAAGGGAAAGACTCGAGGGAAAGCCACAGATCCCTTAATCCACGAGGAGGGAAGCGTGACAATGCTGCTACAGCTCGGAGGAAAGCGCACGTGCATGCCCCCACTCGAGACGAGGACTGACTCCCCTGCGGTGACTTTCAGAAGTACCCCAAGATCCATATCATCACTGCAGAGGAATCCTCAGGTTCCGGCACGACACCACACAAGGACTTAGGCCCCGGCATCGACGGGAAAGGAATCCCGAGAGGCCCTCGAGCAACTCGGATTGGGACTGGTCTTTCCTGAGGCACCAGCGTGGGTCCCTAGGGCCCCGTCGTAAGTCGAGAGCACATGCCGCAACTCGAGAAAAACCAGGAGGTTCTCCCCTCCAGGCGAGATGAGGCCCATTTCCACTGAGGCGTCTCGAGCTAATCACACCTAAACTCTGGAACTTCCAAAGGGTCCTTCACACCCTGCTGCAACTCAAGAAGTTCCCCGAAATACCCGACTCCACTCTAGAGGAAGCACGAGATTCCCGCCCACATCCAGAGGAGCCCCGTTTCCGCCTCCGAGCTCCAGAGGAGGGATCCTTTCCCTGC
>NW_017200602.1:0-6957 GCF_001704415.2 Capra hircus
ACCCATCAAGTTCCATGTCTGGCACTGGAGAGGATCCTCAGTTTCCGGCAACGACTCCACACAAGGTCTTAGGCCCCGGCATCGACGGGAGAGGAATCCCCAGAGGCACCCGAGCAACTCGCATGGGGACTGGCCTTTCTGAGGCCACCAGAGCGGGTCCCTGAGGTCCCCGTCGTAAGCCGAGAGCACCTGCCGCAACTCGAGAAAATCCAGGAGGTTCTCCCTCCAGGCGAGATGAGGCCCATTTCCGCTGAGGCGTCTCGAGGCTATTCACACCTAAACTCTGGAATTCCAAAGGGTCCTTCACACCTTGCTGCAACTCAAGAAGTTCCCCACATACCCGTCTCCACTCGAGAGGAAGCACGAGAGTTCCCGCCACATCCAGAGGAGCCCCGTTTCCCCTCCGAGCTCAAGAGGAGGGATTCTTTCCCTGCGTGGTTGGGAAAGAATTCCGGCGTTCCTGTCGCATCTCAAGAGGAGGCGCTCCCACAGGAAAGGCGAGAGGAACTCCAGGGTCGTGCCACATTCCCAGAGTCCCCGGATGTCTCAGTCCATTCCAGGGAAACCTGTTTTCCCTGCACTGCCTCGACTTTCAAGCCAGGATCGACTCACACCACGGTGGCACGTGGGACAGCCATGTGGGAAAGCCTTATGGGAAAGCCTCGTGAGGAAGCCTCGAGGGAAAGCCACTGATCCCTTGATCCACGCGATGGGAGCATGACACCGCTGCTACACCTCGGGAGGAAAGCGCAGGTGCATGCCCCCACTCGCGAGGACTGACTCCCCCTGAGGCCCCAGAGAAGTACCAAGATCCATGTCAGCACTGGAGAGGAAACCTCAGGTTCTGGCACTGACTCCACACAAGGACTTAGGCCCCGGCATCGACGGGAGAGGAATCCCGAGAGGCCCCGAGCAACTCCAATGGTGACTGGCCTTTCCTGAGGCCCCCAGAGCGGGTCCCTGAGATCCCCGTCGTAAGTCGAGAGCACCTGCCCTAACTCGAGAAAATCCAGGAGGTTCTCCCCTCCAGGCGAGATGAGGCCCATTTCTACTGAGGCGTCTCCAGGCTAATCACACCTAACCTCTGTAACTTACAAAGGGTCCTTCACATCCTTGCTGCAACTCAAGAAGTTCCCCGACATACCCGACTCCTCTCGAGAGGAAGCACGAGAGTCCCGCCCACATCAAGAGGAGCCCCGTTTCCGCCTGATAGCTCGAGAGCAGGGATACCTTCCCTGCGTGGTCGGGAAAGAGTTCCCGCGTTCCCGTCGCATCTCAAGAGGAGGTGCTCTCCACAGGAAAGGCGAGATGAACTCCAGGGTCGTGCCACCATTCCCAGAGTCCCCAGATGTCTCAGTCCATTACAGGGAAAGCTATTTTCCCTGCAATGAATCGACTTTCAAGCCTAGGATCGACTGACACCACAGTGACACGAGGGACAGACCTGTGGGCAAGCCTCGTGGGAAAGCCTCGAGGGAAAGCCAGAGATCCCTTGATTCACGGGAAGGGAAGCGAGACACTGCTGCTACAGCTCGGGAGGAAAGCACACGTGCATACCCCCACTCGAGACGAGGACTGACTCCCCTGGGGAGACTTCAGAATTATCCCAAGATCCATGTCAGCACTGCAGAGGAAACCTCTGGTTCCGGCACCGGCTCCACACAAGGTCTTAGACCCCGGCATCGACGGGAGAGGAATCCCGAGAGGCCCCGAGCAACTCGCATGGGGACTGGCCTTTCCTGAGGCCCCCAGAGCGGGTGTTTGAGGTCCCCGTCGTAAGTCGAGAGCAACTGCCCTATCTCGAGAAAATCCAGGAGGTTCTCCCCTCCAGGCGAGATGAGGCCCATTTCTGCTGAGGCGTCTTGAGGCTAATCACACCTAATCTCTGGAACTTCCAAACGGTGCTTCACACCCTGGCTGCAACTCAAGAAGTTCCCCGACATACCGTCCGCACTCGAGAGGAAGCACGAGAGTCCCGCCCACATCCAGAGGTGCCCCGTTTCTGCCTACTAACTCGAGAGGAGGGATCCTTTCCCTGCGTGGTCGGGAAAGTTTTCCCGGCGTTCCCGTCGCATCTCAAGAGGAGGCGCTCTCCACAGGAAAGGCGAGAGGAACTCCAGATTCGTGCCACATTCCCAGAGTCCCCCAGATGTCTCAGTTCATTCCAGGGAAACCTGTTTTCCCTGCACTGCCTCAACTTTCAAGCCGAGGATCGACTCACACCACGGTGTCACGCGGGACAGCCCTGTGGGAAAGCCTCGTGGGAAAGCCTCGAGCGAAAGCGACAGATCCCTTGATCCACGAGAAGGGAAGCGTGACCCTCCTGCTACAGCTCGGGAGGAAAGCGAACGTGCATGCCCCCACTCCAGACGAGGACTGACGCCCCTGGGGAGACTCCAGAAGTCCCCGAAGATCCATGTCGGCACTGGAGAGGAAACCTCAGGTTCCGGTACCGACTCCACACAAGGTCTTAGGCCCTGGCATCAAAGGGAGAGGAAACCCCAGAGGCCCCCGAGCAACTCGCATGGGGACAGGCCTTTCCTGAGGCCACCAGAGTGGGTCCCTGAGGTCCCTGTCGTAAGTCGAGAGCACCTGTCGCAACTCGAGAAAATCCAGGAGGTTCTCCCCTCCTGGCGAGATAAGGCCCATTTCCGCTGAGGCGTCTAGAGGCTAATCACGTCTAACCTCTGGAACTTCCAAAGGGCCCTTCACACCCTTGCTGCAACTCAAGAAGTTCCCCGACATACCCGTCTCCACTCAAGAAGAAGCACGAGAGTCCCGGCCACATCCAGATGAGCCCTGTTTCTGTCTCCTAGCTCGAGAAGAGATATCCTTTCCCTGCGTCGTCGGGAAAGAATTCCCGGTGTCCGTCGTATCTCAAGAGGAGGCGCTGTCCACAGGAAAGGCGAGAGGAACTCCAGGGTCGTGCCACCATTCCTAGAGTCCCCCAGATATCTCAGTGCATTCCAGGGAAGCCTTTTTCCCCAGCACTGCGTCGTCTTTCAAACCGAGGATCAACTGACACCACGGTGGCACGTGGGACATCACTGTGGGAAAGCCTCGTGGGAAAACCTGGTGGGAAAGCGTCGTGGAAAGCCTCGAGGGAAAGCCACAGATCCCTTGATCCTCGTGAAGGGAAGCTCAACACTGCTGCTACAGCTCGGAGGAAAGTGCACGTGCATGCCCCCACTCGAGACGAGGACTGACTCCCCTGGGGAGACTCCAAAAGTGCCCCAAGATACATGTCAGCAATGGAGAGGAATCCTCAGGTTTTGGCACAGACTCCACACAAGGTCTTAGGTCCCGGCATCGACGGGAGAGGAATCCCGAGAGGCCCATGAGCAACACGCATGGGGACTGGCCTTTCCTGAGGCCACCAGAGCGGGTCCCTGAGGTCCCTGTCGTAAGTCGAGAGCACCTGCCGCAACTCGAGAAAATCCAGGAGGTTCTCCTCTCCTGGCAAGATGAGGCCCATTTCCGATGAGGGGTCTCGAGGCTAATCACACCTAAACTCTGGAACTTCCAAAGGGTCCTTCACACCCTTGCTGGCAACTCAAGAAGTTCCCCCAACATGCCCGTCTCCACTCGACAGGAAGCACGAGAGTCCCGCCCACATCCAGAGGAGACCCGTTTCCGCCTCCTAGCTAGAGAGGAGGGATACTTTCCCTGCGTGGTCGGGAAAGAATTCCTGGCGTTCCCGTCGCATCTCAAGAGGAGGCGCTCCCCACAGGAAAGGCGAGAGGAACTCCAGGGTCGTGCCACCATTCCAGAGTCCCCCAGATGTCTCAGTCCATTCCAGGGAAACCTGTTTTCCCTGCACTGCCTCGACTTTCAAGCCAAGGATCGACTCACACCACGGTGGCACGTGGGACAGCCATGTGGGAAAGCCTTATGGGAAAGCCTCGTGAGGAAGCCTCGAGGGAAAGCCACTGATCCCTTGATCCACGCGATGGGAGCTTGACACCGCTGCTACACCTCGGGAGGAAAGCGCAGGTGCATGCCCCCACTCGGAACGAGGACTGACTCCCCTGGGGAGACTCCAGAAGTACCCCAAGATCCATGTCAGCACTGGAGAGGAAACCTCAGGTTCTGGCACTGACTCCACACTAGGACTTAGGCCCCGGCATCGACGGGAGAGGAATCCCGAGAGGCCCCGAGCAACTCCAATGGTGACTGGCCTTTCCTGAGGCCCCCAGAGCGGGTCCCTGAGATCCCCGTCGTAAGTCGAGAGCACCTGCCCTAACTCGAGAAAATCCAGGAGGTTCTCCCCTCCAGGCGAGATGAGGCCCATTTCTACTGAGGCGTCTCCAGGCTAATCACACCTAACCTCTGTAACTTACAAAGGGTCCTTCACATCCTTGCTGCAACTCAAGAAGTTCCCCGACATACCCGACTCCTCTCGAGAGGAAGCACGAGAGTCCCGCCCACATCAAGAGGAGCCCCGTTTCCGCCTGATAGCTCGAGAGCAGGGATACCTTCCCTGCGTGGTCGGGAAAGAGTTCCCGGCGTTCCCGTCGCATCTCAAGAGGAGGTGCTCTCCACAGGAAAGGCGAGATGAACTCCAGGGTCGTGCCACCATTCCCAGAGTCCCCCAGATGTCTCAGTCCATTCCAGGGAAACCAGTTTTTCCTGCACTGCCTCGACTTTCAAGCCGAGGATCGACTCACACCACGGTGGCACGTGGGACAGCCCTGTGGGAAAGCCTCGTGGGAAAGCCTGCTGCGAAAACCTCGAGTTAAAGCCACAGATTTCTTCATCCACGCGAAGGGAAGCATGACACTGCTGCTACAGCTCGGGAGGAAAGTGCACGTGAATGACCTAAGTCGAGACGAGGACTGAATCCCCGGTGGAGGCTCCAGAAGTACCCCAAGATCCATGTCAGCACTGGAGAGGAATCCTCATGTTCCGGCACCGACTCCACACAAGGTGTTAGGCCCCGGCATCGACGGGAGAGGAATCCGGAGAGGCCCCCGAGCAATTCGCATGGGGACTGGCCTTTCCTGAGGCCACCAGAGCGGGTCCCTGAGGTCCCCGTCGTAAGTCGAGAGCACCAGCCGCAACACGAGAAAATCCAGGAGGTTCTCCCCTCCAGGCGAGATGAGGCCCATTTCCGCTGAGGCGTCTCGAGGCGAAACACACCTAACGTCGAGAACTTCCAAAGGGTCCTTCACACCCTTGCTTCAACTCAAGAAGTTCCCCGACATACCCGTCTCAACTCGAGAGGAAGCACGAGAGTCTTGACCACATCCAAGGAGCCCCGATTCCGCCACGTAGCTCGAGAGGAGGGATACTTTCCCTGTGTGGTCAGGAAAGAATTCCCGTCATTCCCGTCGCATCTCAAAAGGAGGCGATATCCACAGGAAAGCGAGAGGAACTTCACGGTCGTGCCACCATTCCCAGAGTCCCCCAGGTGTCTCAGTCCATTCCAGGGAAACCTGTTTTCCCTTCACTGCCTCGACTTTTCAAGCCGAGGATCGACTCACACCACGGTGGCACTTGAAACAGCCCTGTGGGAAAGCCTCGTGGGAAAGCCTCGAGGGAAAGCCACAGATTCCTTGATCCACGCGAAGGGAAGCACGACACTGCTGCTACAGCTCGGGAGGAAAGCGCACGTGCATGCCCCCACTCCAGACGAGGACTGACTTCCCTGGGGAGACTCCAGAAGTACCCAAGATTCATGTCAGTACTGGAGCGGAATCCTCAGGTTCCGGCACCGACTCCACACAAGGTCTTAGGCCCGGGCATCGACGGGAGAGAAATCCCGAAAGGCTCCCAAGCAACTCGAATGGGGACTGGCCTTTCCTGAGGCCTCCAGAGGGGGTCCCTGTGGTCCCCGTCGCAAGTCGAGAGCACCTGCCGCAAGTCGAGAAAATCCAGGAGGTTGTCCCCTCCAGGCGAGATGAGGCCCATTTCCGCTGAGGTGACTCGAGGCTAATCACACCTAACCTCTGGAACTTCCAAAGGGTCCTTCACAGCCTTGCTGCAACTCAAGAAGTTCCCCGACATACCCGTCTCCAGTCAAGGGAAGCACGAGAGTCCCGCCCACATCCAGAAGAGCCCCGTTTCCGCCTCCTAGCTCGAGAGGAGGGATCATTTCATTTCGTGGTCGGCAAAGAATTCCCGCGTTCCCGTCGCATCTCAAGAGGAGGCGCTCTCCACAGGAAAGGCGAGAGGAACTCCAGCGTCGTGCCACCATTTCCAGAGTCCCCAAGATGTCTCAGTCCATTCCAGGGAAACCTGTTTTCCCTGCACTGCCTCGACTTTCAAGCCGAGGATCGACATCGACACACACCACGGTGGCACGTGGAACAGCCCTTTGGAAAGCCTCGAGGGAAAGGCACAGATTCCTTGACCCATGCGAAGAGAAGCGTGACACTGCTGCTACAGCTCGGGAGGAAAGCGTACGTGCAGGCGCCCACTCGGGACGAGGACACACTCCCCTGGGGAGACTCCAGAAGTACCCAAGATCCATTTCAGCACTGGAGAGGAATCCTCAGGTTCCGCACCGACTCCACACAAGGTCTTAGGCCCCGGTATCGAAGGGAGAGGAATCCCGAGAGGCCCCCGAGCAACTCGCATGGTACTGGCCTTTCCTGGGGCCACCAGAGCGGGTCCCTGTGTTCCCCGTCCTAAGTCCAGAGCAACTGCCGCAACTTGAGAAAATCCAGGAGGTTCTCCGTTCCAGGCGAGATGAGGCCCATTTCCGCTGAGCTGTTTCAAGGCTAATCACACCTAACCTCTGGAACTTTCAAAGGGTCCTTCACACCCTTCCTGCAACTCAAGAAGTTCCCGGACATACCCGTCTCCACTCGAGAGGAAGCACGAGCGTCCCGCCCACGTCCAGAGGAGCCCCGTAACCGCCTCCTAGCTCGAGAGGAGGGATCCTTTCCCTGCAGGGTCGGGAAGAATTCCTGGCGTTCCCGTGGCATCTCAAGAGGCAGCGCTCTCCACATGAAA
>NW_017200603.1:0-19340 GCF_001704415.2 Capra hircus
GAGCAACAGTGCGGTGAACTTGACATGAACAATTCACTAGTGCAAATTGGGAACAAAGAACTCGTCGAATCTCGTTATATTCGGTCATCCTGCTTATTTAACTTCGTACGCACGGGTCCGTCCGGCCATCCAGTAGCATAATCAAAAAAAATAAAATAAAATAAAAAGCCATTGGCGGTGGTGGGGACAGCCCTTTTTGCGGAAAGACCATCAGTCTGCGGAGTCGAGGATTGCACTGCCCTCAACGTCGAGGAATAAGATCCACTCACATCTATAAGATGATGAAATAGCCCAGTATCCCTATTCGATATCCTACTTCTAAATGGCCAGAGGTTGAAGCGGAAGAGCCACGACACGACCTGACTGAGCTCATACAAGCTGCGGAGGGCGATAACTCGGCACCGTGATTCCCAACTCGCAAGAGAGAACCGTAGACTTCTCCCCTGGGGAGACTCCAGAATACACCAAGATCCATGTCAGTAATGGAGAGGAAATCCTTCAGTTTCGCCGAGTGACGTACCAAATTCCACACGAATCTTAGGCCCCAGGCTATCGCACGGCGGAGATGAATCCCCAGGAGGCCCCCGAGCAAACTCACCTGCGCGACGTCTCCTTTCCTGACGGCCGCCTAAGCGAGTCCTAAGTCCACGGCAAGTCGAAGCATGCGTGATGGTAGCTTGCCGCAACTCGAGAAAATCCTCCCAGCGAGTCTATCTACCCTACCAGGCGAGATGACGGCCCATTTCCGCCTGAGGCCGTCTCTCGCAGCTAATCACATCTACACATCTGCCAACTTCCAAACAGGGTTCACCTTCACACCTTGCCTGCAACTCAAGAAGTTCCCACGACATACCGCTACTATCCACTCGGAGAGGAAGCACCGAAGTCCCGCAACTCCCTCAGAGCATCCGAGCCCACGTTTCGCCTCCTATCTCAATCGAGAGATTCCTGTTTCCATTTGTCGGGAATCAAATCCCAGCCATCCTTTCCGTCGCATCTCAAGGAGTACGGCTCTCCAACAGAAAAGGGTGAGAGAGAACCACTCAGGCTTCGAGCCACAACATTCCAGAGTCCCCGCAGATGGTCTCCAGCCTTTCCAGCGAAACCTGTTCTCCCTGCACTCTCGGCTCTCAAGCCCAAGGTACTGCACTCGACACTCACGTGTGGCTCGCTGTGAACAGCCCGTTGGCGAAGCCTCCTGGAAAGCTCGAGTCGGAAAGCCACAGATCCCTTATCCAGGCGAGGGAAGCCGTTGACACTGCTGCTAGCTAGCGCTAGGAAAGGCACGCATGCCCCCTCACTCGAGCGAGACTGACTCCACTGGGAGAGTCCAGATATGTACACCCAATATCCATTCAGCTACTTTTAGAGAAGCATCCTGCAGTTCCCGGACACCCACTCCTACCACAATGATCTTAGGCCCACATAAGCGGTGAGAGAATCCGAAGGGCCTCCACAACTCGCCATGGCGGGACTGCCTTTCCTGAGGGCCACCAGAGCCGGGTCCCTGAAGTCCCCGTCTATACGGTCTAGATCACGTTCTGCGCAACTCGTAGAAAATCCAGGAGCGTCTACCTCAGCACATGAGGCCATTTCGCTGAGACCGTCTCAGGCTAATCACACCTAAACTGGAACTTCAAGAGTGCGTCCTTCACACCCTTGCTGCAACTCAGAGAAGGTCCCGACATCCCCGTCTCACATCGAGAGGAAACACGTGAGTCCCGCCCACCATACAAGAGGAGCCCGTTATCGCCTCGCTATCATCGAGAGATATCCTTTCCCTCGTCGGTGGAAGACAAGATATCTCCGTTGTTCTTTCCGTGCGCATCTCAACAGAGGATGGACTTCTCTCCACAGAAAAGGCAGGAGGAACTCCAGGTTCGTTGCCACCTTTCCAGGATCCCCAATGTCTCAGTACATTTGCCAGGAAACCTGTTTCCCTGCACCTGCCTCCACTTTCAAAGACGAGGATCGAATCACACCCAGCTGGCCACGTGGGGACAGCCCGTGGGAAGCCTCTTGGAAAGCCTCCTGGGAACAAGCCTCGTTGCGGAAAGCCTTCGGGAGGAAAGCCACACCATCCTTTATCACCGCGAAAGGCGTAAAGTGGACACTCGCGCTGCCCTAAAGATAGCGAGGAAAAGCACACATGCATGCCCACCCAGAGGAGACTTTATCCCTAGGGACTCCAATACGTACCCAAGACTATGTCAGCACTGAGAGGAATCCTCAGTTCGGGCAACCGTCTCCATCAGCAAGGTCTGTAGCCCCCATGGCATGCTGGAGAGAATCCTGAAGAGCCCGAGCCAACTCGCACATGGGACTGGCCTTTCCTGAGGCCACCAGAGCTGGTTCCCTGAGAGATCAACCGGTCGTAAGTCGAGAGCACCTGCCGCCAGACTCGCGAAAATTTCAGGAGGTTTCTTCCCTCCAGAGGAGAGGCTAGGCCCACGATCCGCTGAAGGTCACGTCTGCATTGAGTGTCTATACATAAACCTAAACCTCTGCGAACTATTCAAAGGTGGTTCTCTCACCCTTGCCTGCAAACTCAGAAGCTTTCCCCGACTTACCCGTCTCCACCCTCGAGAGGAAAACACGAGAGTCACCGCCCAGCATCGCAGAGGAACCCACTCCAAATCACGGGCTGACTCCTAGCCTCGAAGTGAGGGAATTCCTTTCCCTTCTTGGTCGGGAAACAATTCCCGCGCATGCCCCCTACGATCATTCCGTCGGCATCTCAAGGGATGCGCTCTCGGCATACAGGAAAGTAGCGAGCGGAACTCCAGGGTCGTGTGCCACCATTCCCAAGGTCCCAGATGTTTCAGTCCATTACAGCAAAAACTGTTTTCCCTGCTCTTGCTCGACTTTTCAAGCGAGGATACGACCTCATCACCACTGTGGCATGTGGCACAAGCCTTGTGGTCGTTGGGGAAAGCCTCTGTGGGAGGAGCCTTCGAGGGGAATAGCCCACAGATCCTTGACATCCCACGCGCAAGGGTGAAGCTGTGAAACTGCTGCTACAGCTCAGGAGATAGCGACGTGCATCCACCCGACTGCGGACAAGACTGACCCCCTTGCCCCTGCATGGGAGACCCGCAGAAGTACCCCAAGATCTCATGTGCAGCACTGATGAGAATCCTCAGGTTCCCGCAACTGTAATTACCACAAAGCAGTTTTTAGGGCAACCGAGACAATCGGAACATGGGAGAGGAAACCGTATGGAGGCCCCCTTGAGGCTCCCCCGAGCAGACTCGCCATGGGACTGCGTGTGCCTGAGGCCACCACCGAGAGGCGGGTCCCTGAGGTCTCCGTCGTAAGTAGAGAGCACTGCCCACAACTCGAGAAAATCCAGAGGTTCTCCCCTTCAGGCGAGATGATGGCCCATTTCCGCTAGGCCGTCTCGAGGCTATTTCACACCAAAATTCCTGGAACTTCCAAAGGGCTCCTTCAACCCTTGCTGCAAGTCAAAAGTTCCGCAACAATTCCCGTCGTCCACTCGGAGAGAAGAAACCGGAGGGAGTCACCGCACATCACATCCCAGAGCGAGCCCCGTTTTCTGCCTCCTAGCTCGAAAGGAGGGGATCTTTTCCCTGCTATGGATCAGGATCAATCGGGAAAGAAACTTTCCCGGCGATTCCGTCGCCTCTCAAGAGATGGCAGCTCTCCACAGTGTTAAGAGCGAAGCTAGGAACTCCAGGGTCGTGCCACCCCATTCCCAGGCGAAGCAGTGCCCCCAGACGTCATCTAGTCCATCCAGGTAAAACCTTTAGTTTTACATTCATGCACATCAGGCCCTTCAAACTTTCAAGGCGGAGGATCGACTCACACCCACCAGGTGGCAGTGGCGACAGCCCTGTGGGAGAAGCTCGTGGAAGCCTCGTGGGAAAGCGCATGAGGGAAAGCCACAGATACCTTGGTCCACTCAAAGGGAAGTGTGTTGACACGCTGCCTTCAGCTTCCGGCGGAGGAAATCGGCATACGTTGGCCATGCCCACCTCCGAGAATCGAGGACTGACCCTCTGCGGGTAGGACTCCAAAGGAAACATTGAGTACTCATAATAGATCCATGGTAGCACTGGAGTAGATATTTCATCAGGTTTAGGCTCATGGCTCTTACACAGATGAGTCATTTAATGGGCCCATGAAAAATCACCAGTCCAGGTTCGAGCGGTCAGTGCGACGTGAGAGTAAATCCCGAGAGGCCCCGCGAGCATACTCGCATGGTGACTAAGCCTTTCTGGATCTCAACCACAGCGCGGTCCCCTGAGTGTCCCATCGTATGTAGAGAGCATCCTTTGCGGCCGCAACTCGAGGGAAAGATCCAAGTGAGGTGTCTCCCCTGCATGGCGAGCTATGACCCCATTTTCAGCTGAGCGGCTGTCTCGGGGCTGTGGAGGCTAATCAAAACTAAACCTTGCGAACTTCAAAGGGTCCTTCCACCCTTGCTGAACTCAAGAAGTGTCCCCGACATACCCGTTCTCACTCGAACGGAGAGCACGAGAGTCCGCCACATCCAGAGGAGCCCAGTTTCCGTCCGTGCCTAGCACCTCGTGGAGGGGAGAGGATCTGTCCCTGCGGGTTCGGGAAAGAAATCCCGGCATTTCCGTCCCATCTCCAAGGGGAAGGCGCTCTCCACAGGAAAAGGCGAGAGGAACTCCAGGGTCGCTGCCACCATTCAGAGTCCCCAGATGTCTCAGTCCATTCCAGGAAACCTGTATCCCTGCAACTGCTGCCACTTTCAAGGACTGTAGGGAATTTCGACTCACAGCCACGGTGGTACGGTGGGACAGCACTGTGGGAAAGCTTCGTGGGAAAGCCTGAGGGAAAGCCACACATCCCTTGCATTCCACGCGAAGGGAAGCAGACAGTGCTGCTACAAGTCCGGAGGAAAGCGTTGACGTGCATGAGGCCCCCCACTCTGAGGACGTGGACTGGGACTCCCCTGGGGAGACTCCAGAAGTACCCCAGATCCATGTCAGCATTGCAGAGGAATCCTCAGGTTCCGCACGCCGCCACACAAGGTCTTATGCGGCGGGTCACTCCGCCGGTGCATCCACGGAATTCGAAGAGGATTCGTGGACGGCCGTTGTGGGAAAGAGCTGTTTATTTATTAATGCCCGCAAGATTAGATTAGGGAAACTATAGCTGTAGTTAGAAGGCACTCTCAATTTGGAGGAAGAGGGCTGAATAGCTTTGGTTACGCGGAACGGCAATAAAAATCGCAGACAGGAATTATGCACCACCTAGCGCTTGGGCCACGCAGGCGACTCCGCTTGAATATCTAAGGCGTGCCACACTTAAGCTCCATATATAATGCAGGCGATCATACAGCCAGGGCAAGTAAGTTAGACCTGGCGAGCCTTCGCACTCCAACGGTGGAGCATTACGAGCACTGAAGTATATTAGTAAAGAGCACGAGAGAAGGAAAGAGATAGAGAAGAAGAGAAGAGGAGAAAAGAACACGGGGGAGCAGAGAGTCCGCAAGAAACCAGGCTCGAGAGACTAGTTCTAGAAGCTGGTCCAGAAACTGAGCCCTCCGGCCCCTAGCCTGACCTCCTTATTGCATCAGAAGGACCTTTATATACTATTTAATAAAACATGGAGATCATGGTACACAAAATTTATGATAGTGTTCGCAAACCAGATTCTTCTTATATCATTTGTATACAAAAGGTCTCAGTGATTTAACATTATCTTCTGCCAAGAGGACTTGTTAAACCACTTATTTTGGCTCTCCTTCCTTAATGATGCTTAATTTGTTCTCCCTGAAGGTTTTCTTACATCTGCAATCATCAATAAAGCATTAAAAGTATACATCTCTAGAGAACAAAGGTGCAGTGGGTTTATAACAAAAGAAGTACTTAACTGAAAGACTAAAGTTGCTCATACAGGTACTACTTAAGTTTTTCTATAATACCAACTATATCTAAAAATAAAGGATACAAAAATTTGGCCAGCAAGCATTGACCCAAAAAATGGGGAAACAAAATTTAATCAGTCTTATTCCTAAAATTCTTGACTCCTCGGAAGCGTCGCTGCATTCCTGAGGATGTTTAAGCTTCCTGTGCCTCCTGCAGGTCAGGACGGCCTCAACAATACACAGCGCAGCTGTAGAGTCCTACAGGCAGGACTAGAAAGAACATCAGAGCAGTTTTTGGGGTTATTGAAAACAACTCTTCAAATGCATAGAATTAACCGGCCTAAAATTGGACTTTTTCCAGAAAAGGTCAGAGAGTAAAAAAGCAGAAGCACATAAAAACCGGCAGCATTTTTGTTGGGTAGGTGCCTTTATAAAAATTTACCAGAGGGATCCTGAAGGATACTGAGCATGCCTTGCGTATATGTCATCTTCCTTCCTCATACCTCGTGCACGGCGGGCATTCCATCACACTGGCCTCCCGGCAGTCTTAGGCCCAGGCAGTTCGACGGAGAGGAATCCCGACGAGGCCCCCGAGCAACTCGCGAGGGTGCGGACTGGCCTTTCTCCTGAGGCCACCGAGCGGGTTCCTAGTCCCGTCGTAAGTCCGAGGCACCTGGCCGCAATCGAGAAAATCCAGAGTTCTCCCCTCCATGGCCGAATGAGGCCCATTTGCCGCTGGAGTGCGTCTCGAGGCTAATTAACACCTTACACCTCTGAACTGGCCAGAAGCGTCCCTTCACACCCTTTGCTGCAACTCACAGAAGCTGTCCCCGACATAACCCGTCTCCACTCGGAGAGGAAGCACGAGAGTCGCCGCACTCATCCACAGGAGCCCCATTTCCGCCTCCTGAAGCTCGGAGGGAGGGATCCTTTCCCGAGTGGTCGCCGGCAAAAGATATTCCGACGTTCCCGTTGCATCTGAATGAGGAGGCCCGCTCTCCACAGGAACAGGGCGAGAGGCACTCCAGCGGTCGCTGCACCATTCCAGGAGTCCCCCAGATGTTCTCAGTTATTCAGGAAACCTGTGTTTCCCTGCACTTACTCTCGACTTTCTAAGCGAGGATCGACTCACACCACGTGGACACGTGGCGACAGCCCGTGGCGACGCCTCGGGTCGAAAGCCTCAAGGAAAGCACAGATCCCTGATCCACTGCGAGGGAAGCCGTTGACACTGCGCTACAGATCGGGAGCGGAGAGAGGCGCACTGTGCACATGCCCGCCACCGAGACGAGGACGATACTCCCAGCTGGGCGAGACTCCAGACCGTACCCAAGATTCCATGTCAGCACGTGAGGAGGCACTCCTCAGGTCTCCGGTGGCACCGACTGGCGCACCACAAGGTCTTAGGCCCCGCATCGACGGGAGAGGAATCGCCGAGAGAGCCCCGGAGCAACTCGCTTCGGGACGGGCCTTGTCCTCGAGGCCACCACGAGCGGTCCGAGAAGTGCCCGGTTCGTGAACGATAGCACTGCCACAACTCGAGAAATCCTTGACCCCTCCAGTCTTGATTGGTTGAGGCCCTTTTCTGCTTGAGCGCGTCTCGAGGCCTAATCAACACCTACCCTCTGGAACTTCCAAAAGGGTCCTTCAACACCCTTGCCTGCAACTCAGAGAATTTCCCGAATGATAACCCTTTCTACCACTCGCGATCGAGGACGCGACGCATGCGTCCCGGCCCCACATCCGCAGAGGAGCCCCGTTAACCGCCTCGCTATGCTCGAGAGGTGCGTATCCTTTCCTGCAGGGTCGGGAAAGAATTTCCCGGCGTTCCCGGCAATCTCAAGAGGAGGCCCTTCCACCTGAAAGAGCGAGAGGGACTCAAGGGTCGTGCCACCATTTCCAGAGTACCGCTGATGTCTTCAGTCCATTCCAGGGAAACCTGTTTTTCCCTGCACTGCCTCGACCTTTCAAGCGAGGATTCACTCAACCATGGTGGCAGTCGGAACCTGTGGGAAAAGCCTCTTGGGAAGAATCGCTGGGAAAGCCTCGATCGGGAACAGCCACAGATGCCTTGATTCCACGGAAGGAAGGCGTGACACTGCTGCTACAGCTCGGAGGAAAGCACACGTGCATGCCCATCACTCGAGAGCCGAGGACTGACTCCCCTGTGCGGCGATTTCCAGAGAGTACCCCAAGATCGCATGTCACACTTGGAGAGGAAACCTCAGTTCTGGCACCGACTTTCCACACAAGCGTCTCTAGGCCCCGGCGTTCGACGAGAGAGAATCCGAAGCCCGATCCAACTCGAATGGGGACTGGCATTTCTCCTGAGGCCCCAGATGCGACTGGTCCCTGAGATCCCCGTCGTAGAGTCGAGAGACCTTGCCCTAACTCGAGAAAATCCAGGCAGGATCTCCCCCCAGGCGGAGAGATGAGGCCCATTCTGGCTGAAGGCTCTCCAGGCTAATCACACCTAACCTCTGCTAACTTACAAAGTGCTCGCTTCACATCCTTGCTCAACTCAAGAAGTTCCACCGACATACCCGTCTCCTCTTAGAGACGGAGCACGAGAGTACCGCCACTCAAGAGGAGCCCGGTTTCCGCGCTCATCAGCTTGGAGCAGGGAGTCCCTTCCCTGCGTGGTCCGGGAAAGAGATTCCGGCGTTCCCGTTCGCGCAATCAAGGAGGAGAGTGCGCTCTCCACAGGAAAGGCGACGAGGAACTCCAGGGTCGTGCCACCATTCCCAAGAGTCCCCCAGATGTCTCATCTCATTCCAGGGAAAACTAGTTTTCCCTGCACTGAATCGACTATCAAAGCCTAGGATCGCTCACAACACGGTTGGCACGTAGGCGACAGACCTGTGGGCAGAGCCTCGGTGGAAAGCTCGAGGAAAGCACCAGATCCCTTGGATCACCGCGAAGGGGAAGGGTGACACTGCTGCTACAGCTCTTGCAGGAGAGGAAAGCGCAACGTGCATGTGCCCCCACTAAAGGAGGATGAGTTCCCCTGATGTAGACTCAGAAGGTACCCCAAACAACTCCATCGTCAGTCAATGGAGAGGAAACCTCAGGGTTTTGGCACAAGGATTCCACACAAAAAGATCTTAGCGCCCCCCGCCATCACGGGAAAGAGGTAATCCCGAGAGGCCTCCAAGCAAGCTCATGGCATCTGACTGGCCCTTTCGTGAGCCACCAGAGCCGTACCAGACGTCCCCGCGTACAGTTCGAGAGGAGCCCCTTTGCCGCGAACTCGAGCAAAAATCCAGGAGCGTTCTCCCCTCGCAGGCGAGATGATTAGGCCCATTCTCCCTATGAGGCGTCTCGAGGCCTAATCACATTAACCTCTGGAAGTTCCAAAGGGTCCTTCACACCCTTAGCTGCACACTCAAGAGTTCCCCGAACATTACCCGCTGTCCACTCTGGAAGGAAGCACGAGAGTCCCGCCCACATCCAGAGCAAGCCGCCGATTTCCGGCCTCCTAGCTCGAGAAGGAGGATCCTTTCCCTGCGGTGGTCGGAAAGAATTCCCGATGTTCCCGTCGCGCATCTCAAGAGGACCGCTCTCCACAGGAAGGCACGAGAGGAACTCAGAGTCGTGCCACCCATTCCCAGAGTCCCCCAGATGTCTCATTGTCCATATCCAAGGGAAACCGTTTTCCTCCACTGGCCTCGACTGTTCAAGCCGAGCGATGGACTCACACCACGGTCTGGCACGCGGGGAGAGCCCTTCGGGAAAGCCTCGTGGAAAGCCTCGTGAGGGAAAGGCCTGCGAGGCTCGAAAGCCACACAATCCCTTGATCAAGCCGAAGGGAAGCATGACAGTGCTGCTGGGTTCCGGAGGAAAGCGTATGTCACCTGCCCCATCGAGACGAGGACTGGACTCCCCTGCGGAGACTCCAGAAGTACCAATCGCATGTCAGCATGGAGAGGAATCCTCAGGTTCCGCGCACGCCTCCACACCAGGTCTATGGGCCGGGCGGTCCAAGCCCGCGGTTGATCCAGGGAATTCGAAGGGTGGACGGCGTTGGTGTGAAAGACTTGTTTATTTTATTAATGCAAGTGTTAGATTAATTCGGAAACTACTAGTGTAGTAAGAAGATTAATTGAGGAAGAGGGCTGAATCCCTTGGTTTACGCGGCACGGCAAATAAATCCAGACAAGGAATTTGCACCACCTACGTTGGGCACCGGCGGCCCGCGTTGAATATCTAAGGGTTGCCTCGCATTAAGCCCCTTTCATGCGGTCTTAACAGCCAGGGCAAGTAAGTAGACCTGGGCGAGCCTCGCACTCCAGGTGGAGATTCAGCTGAAGGTTATAGTTAAGAGCAGAGAGAAGGAAAGGTTAGAGCAAGAAGAAAGAGGACCGAGAAAGACAACAGGGGGAGCCACGAGTGCAAGAAACCAGGCTGAGAGACTAGTTTCAAGAAAGCTGGTCCGAGAAACTGCGCCCCGGCCCCTGGCCTCCTCCTTTATTGCTTCAGAAGGCGCTTTATACTTTTGCATAAAACATGGAGATCAATGGATACGACACAAAATTATGTAGTGCTTCGCAAGCCAGATCTCTTTCTGTATTGTTTGTCATCATTTTGTATAACAAAAGGTACTCAGATGTGATTTAGCAGTTAGTTGCTGGCCAAAGGCTTTGTAACACTTATTTGGCTCTCTTCACTCTAATGAATGATTTAATTTTGTTTCCCGCTGAAGATGTTTTTCTTTAATCTGCATCTCCTTTAAAAGCCATTACAGTTACATATCTCTATAGAACAAAGGCTGCAGTGCGGTTATAACAAAGAAGGTACTAACTCAAAGATCTAATTTTGTAATACCAGGTCTACTACTTGTTTTGGTTCTATTACCAATATATCTAAAAATAAAGGTATGAACATTTGGCCCAGCAACCATTTGACCCAAAAATGAAACTATAATCAGTCTTATTTCTAAATCATTCTGACTCCATGGAAGCTCCTGCATTCCTAGGATGTTTTTTAGCTTCCTCGTTGCCTGCTGCGTCGAGGGAGGCTCAAACCAATCACAACGCCCGGCAGCTGTACGAGTCCTCACAGAGCAACTAGAAAGAAATCAAGCAGGGTTTCTTGCGCAATTGAAACACTCTTTCAAATGCAGAAGACTAACGGCTCCAAGAATTAGAACTTTTCCAGAAAAAAGGTCAGAAGAGTGAAAAAGCAGAGCTACAAAAACCGGCAGATTTTTGTTGAGCGGTCACGTGGCTGAAAAAATTTCCAGAGAGACTCCCTGAAGTCCTGAGCATGCCTTGCGTATGTCAGCTCTTCCTTCCTCATAACCTTGTCACGGCGGGCTTCCTTCACACCTGGCTCCCCGGCAAGTCTTTAGGCCCCGGCATCGACGGTGAGAGGAAACCCGAGAGGCCCCCGAGCACACTAGCATGCGGACTGGCCTTTCCTGAGGCCACCAGAGGCGGGAGTCCTGAGGTTCCCCGTCGCTAAGTCGAGAGCAGAACCTGCCCAACTCGAGGCAAAATCCATTGAGGTTCTCCCTTCCAGGCGCGAGATTGAGGCCCATTTCCGTTGAGGCGGTCTCATAGATTAAATCACACCTAACCCTTGGAACTTCCAAAAAGGGGTCCTTCATCACCCATTGCTGCAACTCAAGATAGTTCCGCCGACATACCCGTACTCCCCTCGAGAGCGAAGCAGGCGAGTCCCGCCCACATACAGTGAAGTAGCCCCCATTTCCGAGCCTCACTAATACTCGAGAAGAAGTATCCTTTCCTGCAAGTGGAGCCGGAAAAGAATTCCCGACTCCTTCCCGTTGCATCTGAAGAGGAGGCTGTCTCCACGAGGAAAGGCGAGAGGAACTCACAGGGATTCGATGCACCAAATTCGCAGAGATCCCCCAGATGTCTCAGTCCATTCCAGGGAAACCTGTTTTCCCTGCACTGCCTCGAACATTTCAGTTCCGAGGATCCGGACACACCAATGGGTGGCACGTAGGAGGCACGCAGCCCTGTGAGAAGATCGTGTGGACAAGACATCGATCGCCGGAATACGCCTCGCGAAGACGAAAAGCCAACAGATCCTTGACCACGCCGAGGGAGGCGTGGACACTGCTGCTACAGCTGCGGGCGGAGTTAGAAAGCGCACGTGCATTCCCCAACTCGAGAAGAAGACTGACTCCCCTGGGAGACTCCAGAAGTACCCCAAGATCCATGTCAGTAATGGAGAGGAATCCTCAGTTTTCCGGTACCAACTCCACACAAGGTCTTAGGCCCCAGCATCGACGGGAGAGGAATCCCCAGAGGCCCCCGAGCAACTCACCTGGCGACGGGCCTTTCCTGAGGCCTCTAAGCGGGTCCCTAAGGTCCCCGTCGTAAGTCGAGAGCACCTGCCGCAACTCGAGAAAATCCAGGAGGTTCTACCCTCCAGGCGAGATGAGGCCCATTTCCGCTGAGGCGTCTCGAGGCTAATCACATCTAACATCTGCAACTTCCAAAGGGTCCTTCACACCCTTGCTGCAACTCAAGAAGTTCCCCGACATACCCGTCTCCACTCGAGAGGAAGCACGAGAGTCCCGCCCACATCCAGAGGAGCCCCGTTTCCGCCTCCTAGCTCGAGAGGAGGGATCCTTTCCCTGCGTTGTCGGGAAAGAATTCCCAGCGTTCCCGTCGCATCTCAAGAGGACGCGCTCTCCACAGGAAAGGTGAGAGGAACTCCAGGGTCGAGCCACCATTCCAGAGTCCCGCAGATGTCTCAGTCCTTTCCAGGGAAACCTGTTCTCCCTGCACTGCCTCGGCTCTCAAGCCAAGTATCGCTCACACCACGGTGGCTCGTGGACAGCCCTGTGGGAAAGCCTCCTGGGAAAGCCTCGAGGGAAAGCCACAGATCCCTTGATCCAGGCGAAGGGAAGCGTGACACTGCTGCTACAGCTTAGGAGGAAAGCGCACGTGTGCATGCCCCACTCGAGACGAGGACTGACTCCACTGGGGAGAGTCCAGAAGTACCCCAATATCCATGTCAGTACTTTAGAGGAATCCTCAGGTTCCGGCACCCACTCCACACAAGATCTTAGGCCCGGCATAGACGGGAGAGGAATCCCGAGAGGCCCCCGAGCAACTCGCATGGGGACTGGCCTTTCCTGAGGCCACCAGAGCGGGTCCTGAAGTCCCCGTCGTAAGTCGAGATCACGTGCCGCAACTCGAGAAAATCCAGGAGGTTCTCCCCTCCAGGCGACATGAGGCCCATTTCCGCTGAGACGTCTCGAGGCTAATCACACCTAAACTGTGGAACTTACAAAGGGTCCTTCACACCCTTGCTGCAACTCAAGAGGTCCCCGACATACCCGTCTCCACTCGAGAGGAAGCACGAGAGTCCCGCCCACATTACAGAGGAGCCCCGTTTCCGCCTCCTATCTCGAGAGGAGGGATCCTTTCCCTGCGTGGTCGGGAAAAGAATTCCCGGCGTTTCCGTCGCATCTCAAGAGAGGCGTTCTCCACAGAAAAGGCGAGAGGAACTCCAGGTCGTGCCACCTTTCCCAGAGTCCCCCAGATGTCTCAGTCCATTCCCAGGGAAACCTGGTTTCCCTGCACTGCCCTCCACTTTCAAGCCGAGGATCGAATCACACCACGGTGGCACGTGGGACAGCCCTGTGGGAAAGCCTCTTGGGAAAGCCTCCTGGGAAAGCCTCGTTGGAAAGCCTCGAGGGAAAGCCACAGATCCCTTGATCCACGCGAAGGGAAGCGTGACACTGCTGCTAAAGATGGGAGGAAAGCACACATGCATGCCCCACTCGAGAGGAGGACTTACTCCCCTAGGGGGACTCCAATAGTACCCCAAGATCTATGTCAGCACTGGAGAGGAATCCTCAGGTTCGGGCACCGTCTCCACACAAGGTCTTAGGCCCCGGCATCGACTGGAGAGGAATCCTGAGAGGCCCCCGAGCAACTCGCATGGGGACTGGCCTTTCCTGAGGCCACCAGAGCGGGTCCCTGAGGTCCCGGTCGTAAGTCGAGAGCACCTGCCGCAACTCGAGAAAATTCAGGAGGTTCTCCCCTCCAGGGAGATGAGGCCCATTTCCGCTGAGGCGTCTCGAGGCTAATCACACCTAACCTCTGGAACTTTCAAAGGGTCCTTCTCACCCTTGCTGCAACTCAAGAAGTTCCCCGACTTACCCGTCTCCACTCGAGAGGAAACACGAGAGTCCCGCCCACATCCAGAGGAGACCCGGTGCTGACTCCTAGCTCGAGAGGAGGGATCCTTTCCCTGCTTGGTCGGGAAACAATTCCCGGCGTTCCCGTCGCATCTCAAGAGGAGGCGCTCTCCCACAGGAAAGGCGAGCGGAACTCCAGGGTCGTGCCACCATTCCCAAGGTCCCCCAGATGTTTCAGTCCATTACAGGGAAAACTGTTTTCCCTGCTCTGCCTCGACTTTCAAGCCGAGGATCGACTCACACCACTGTGGCATGTGGGACAGCCTTGTGGGAAAGCCTCGTGGGAGAGCCTCGAGGGAAAGCCACAGATCCCTTGATCCACGCGAAGGGAAGCGTGAAACTGCTGCTACAGCTCAGGAGGATAGCGCACGTGCATGCACCCACTCGAGACAAGGACTGACTCCCCTGGGGAGACCCCAGAAGTACCCCAAGATCCATGTCAGCACTGGAGAGGAATCCTCAGGTTCCGGCACTGATTCCACACAAGGTTTTAGGCCCCAGCATCGACGGGAGAGGAAACCCGAGAGGCCCCCGTGAGGCCCCCGAGCAACTCGCATGGGGACTGGCCTTTCCTGAGGCCACCAGAGCGGGTCCCTGAGGTCTCCGTCGTAAGTAGAGAGCACCTGCCACAACTCGAGAAAATCCAGGAGGTTCTCCCCTTCAGGCGAGATGAGGCCCATTTCCGCTGAGGCGTCTCGAGGCTATTCACACCAAAATTCTGGAACTTCCAAAGGGTCCTTCACACCCTTGCTGCAAGTCAAGAAGTTCCGCAACATTCCCGTCTCCACTCGAGAGGAAGCACGAGAGTCCCGCCTACATCCAGAGGAGCCCCGTTTCTGCTCCTAGCTCGAAAGGAGGGATCTTTTCCCTGCGTGGTCGGGAAAGAATTTCCGGCGATTCCGTCGCCTCTCAAGAGGAGGCGCTCTCCACAGGAAAGGCGAGAGGAACTCCAGGGTCGTGCCACCATTCCCAGAGTCCCCCAGATGTCTCAGTCCATTCCAGGGAAACCTGTTTTCCCTGCACTGGCTCGACTTTCCAAGCCGAGGATCGACTCACACCACGGTGGCAGGTGGGACAGCCCTGTGGGAAAGCCTCGTGGGAAAGCCTCGTGGGAAAGCCTCGAGGGAAAGCCACAGATACCTTGGTCCACTCGAAGGGAAGTGTGACACTGCTGCTTCAGCTCGGGAGGAAATCGCACGTGCATGCCCCCACTCGAGACGAGGACTGACTCCTCTGGGGAGACTCCAGAAGTACCTCAAGATCCATGTAGCACTGGAGAGGAATATTCAGGTTCTGGCACTGGCTCTACACAAGATCTTAGGGCCCGGCATCGACGTGAGAGGAATCCCGAGAGGCCCCGGAGCAACTCGCATGGGGACTAGCCTTTCCTGACTCAACCACAGCGGGTCCCTGAGGTCCCCATCGTAAGTAGAGAGCACCTGCCGCAACTCGAGAAAATCCAGGAGGTTCTCCCCTGCAGGCGAGATGAGGCCCATTTCCGCTGAGGTGTCTCGAGGCTAATCAAAACTAACCTCTGGAACTTCCAAAGGGTCCTTCACACCCTTGCTGCAACTCAAGAAGTTCCCCGACATACCCGTCTCCACTCGAAGGAAGCACGAGAGTCCCGCCCACATCCAGAGGAGCCCAGTTTCCGCCTCCTAGCTCGAGGGGAGAGATCCTGTCCCTGCGTGTTCGGGAAAGAATTCCCGGCATTTCCGTCCCATCTCAAGGGAGGCGCTCTCCACAGGAAAGGCGAGAGGAACTCCAGGGTCGTGCCACCATTCCAGAGTCCCCCAGATGTCTCAGTCCATTCCAGGGAAACCTGTATTCCCTGCACTGCCTCCACTTTCAAGCCGAGGATCGACTCACACCACGGTGGTACGTGGGACAGCACTGTGGGAAAGCTTCGTGGGAAAGCCTCGAGGGAAAGCCACACATCCCTTGATCCACGCGAAGGGAAGCATGACAGTGCTGCTACAGTTCCGGAGGAAAGCGTACGTGCATGCCCCCACTCGAGACGTGGACTGACTCCCCTGGGGAGACTCCAGAAGTACCCCAAGATCCATGTCAGCACTGGAGAGGAATCCTCAGGTTCCGGCACCGCCTCCACACAAGGTCTTATGCCGGGGTCCAGCCCCGGTGGATCCAGGGAATTCGAAGGGTGGACGGCGTTGGTGTGGAAAGACTTGTTTATTTATTAATGCAAGATTAGATTAGGAAACTATAGTGTAGTAAGAAGATTAATTGGAGGAAGAGGGCTGAATAGCTTGGTTTACGCGGACGGCCAATAAAATTCCAGACAAGGAATTTGCACCACCTACGTTGGGCCACCGGCGCCCGCTTGAATATCTAAGGGTGCCTCACCTTAAGCTCCCTTTCATGCGGGTCTTAACAGCCAGGGCAAGTAAGTAGACCTGGCGAGCCTCCGCACTCCAGGTGGAGATTCAGCCTGAAGTTATAGTAAAGAGCAGAGAGAAGGAAAGGTAGAGAAGAAGAAAGAGAGAGAAAGACACGGGGGAGCCAGAGTCCCAAGAAACCAGGCTGAGAGACTAGTTCTAGAAGCTGGTCCAAGAAACTGGCCCCCGGCCCCTAGCCTCCTCCTTTATTGTTCAGAAGGCCTTTTATACTTTTGATAAAACATGGAGATCAATGGATAACACAAAATTATGTAGTGTTCGCAACCCAGATTCTTTCTGTATATCATTTTGTATACAAAAGGTCTCAGGTGATTTACATTATCTTCTGGCCAAGAGGCTTGTTAACACTTTTTGGCTCTCTTCCTTAATGAATGTTAATTTTGTTTCCCCTGAAGTGTTTTTCTTTAATCTGCATCTCAATAAAGCATTAAAGTTACATCTCTATAGAACAAAGGTGCAGTGGGTTATAACAAAGAAGGTACTTAACTGAAAGACCTAAAGTTGCTAATACCAGGTCTACTACTTGTTTTTCTATATACCAACTATATCTAAAAATAAAGGATACGAAAATTTGGCAGCAAGCATTGACCCAAAAAATGAAACTATTAATCAGTCTTATTCTAAAGATTCTGACTCCTCGGAAGCTCCTGCATTCCTAGGATGTTTTAAGCTTCCTGTGCCTCCTGCGGTCAGGAGGCCTCAAACAATCACAAGCGCAGCTGTACGAGTCCTACAGGCAGGCTAGAAAGAAATCAGAGGGTTTTTGGATTGAAACACTCTTTCAAATGCATAAGATTAACGGCCTGAATTGACTTTTTCCAGAAAAGGTCAGAGAGTGAAAAAGCAGAGCACAAAAACCGGCAGATTTTTGTTGGGGTAGGTGCTTAAAAATTTCCAGAGGGATCCCTGAAGTCTGAGCATGCCTTGCGTATGTCAGCTTCCTTCCTCATAACCTTGTCACGGGCGGGATTCCTCACACTGGCTCCCGGCAGTCTTAGGCCCAGGCATCGACGGAAGAGGAATCCCGAGAGGCCCCCGAGCAACTCGCATGCGGACTGGCCTTTCCTGAGGCCACCAGAGCGGGTTCCTGAGGTCCCCGTCGTAAGTCGAGAGCACCTGCCGCAACTCGAGAAAATCCAGGAGGTTCTCCCCTCCAGGCGAGATGAGGCCCATTTCCGCTGAGGCGTCTCGAGGCTAATTACACCTAACCTCTGGAACTTCCAAAGGGTCCTTCACACCCTTGCTGCAACTCAAGAAGTTCCCCGACATACCCGTCTCCACTCGAGAGGAAGCACGAGAGTCCCGCCTACATCCACAGGAGCCCCATTTCCGCCTCCTAACTCGAGAGGAGGGATCCTTTCCCTGAGTGGTCGGGAAAGAATTCCCGACGTTCCCGTTGCATCTGAAGAGGAGGCGCTCTCCACAGGAAAGGCGAGAGGAACTCCAGGGTCGTGCCACCATTCCCAGAGTCCCCCAGATGTCTCAGTTCATTCCAGGGAAACCTGTTTTCCCTGCACTTCCTCGACTTTCAAGCCGAGGATCGACTCACACCACGGTGACACGTGGGACAGCCCTGTGGGACAGCCTCGTGGGAAAGCCTCAAGGGAAAGCCACAGATCCCTTGATCCACGCGAAGGGAAGCGTGACACTGCTGCTACAGATCGGGAGGAAAGCGCACGTGCATGCCCCACTCGAGACGAGGACTGACTCCGCTGGGGAGACTCCAGACGTACCCCAAGATCCATGTCAGCACTGGAGAGGAATCCTCAGGTTCCGGCACCGACTCCACACAAGGTCTTAGGCCCGGCATCGACGGGAGAGGAATCCGAGAGGCCCCGAGCAACTCGCTTGGGACGGGCCTTTCCTGAGGCACCAGAGCGGGTCCGAGAAGTCCCCGTCGTAAGTCGAGAGCACCTGCCACAACTCGAGAAAATCCAGGAGGTTCTCCCCTCCAGGCGAGGTGAGGCTCCTTTCTGCTGAGGCGTCTCGAGGCTAATCACACCTACCCTCTGGAACTTCCAAAGGGTCCTTCACACCCTTGCTGCAACTCAAGAATTTCCCGGATATACCCGTCTCCACTCGAGAGGACGCACGAGCGTCCCGCCCACATCCAGAGGAGCCCCGTTACCGCCTCCTAGCTCGAGAGGTGGTATCCTTTCCCTGCAGGGTCGGGAAAGAATTCCCGGCGTTCCCGTTGCATCTCAAGAGGAGGCCCTCTCCACCTGAAAGGCGAGAGGGACTCAAGGGTCGTGCCACCATTTCCAGAGTACCGCTGATGTCTCAGTCCATTCCAGGGAAACCTGTTTTCCCTGCACTGCCTCGACTTTCAAGCCGAGGATCCACTCACACCATGGTGGCACGTGGGAAAGCCCTGTGGGAAAGCCTCTTGGGAAAGAATCGTGGGAAAGCCTCGAGGGAAAGCCACAGATGCCTTGATCCACGGGAAGGGAGCGTGACACTGCTGCTACAGCTCGGAGGAAAGCACACGTGCATGCCCCACTCGAGACGAGGACTGACTCCCCTGGGGCGATTCCAGAAGTACCCCAAGATCCATGTCAGCACTGGAGAGGAAACCTCAGGTTCTGGCACCGACTCCACACAAGGTCTTAGGCCCGGCTTCGACGGGAGAGGAATCCCGAGAGGCCCCGATCAACTCGAATGGGGACTGGCATTTCTGAGGCCCCCAGAGCGGGTCCCTGAGATCCCCGTCGTAAGTCGAGAGCACCTGCCCTAACTCGAGAAAATCCAGGAGGATCTCCCTCCAGGCGAGATGAGGCCCCATTTCTGCTGAGGCGTCTCCAGGCTAATCACACCTAACCTCTGTAACTTACAAAGGGTCCTTCACATCCTTGCTGCAACTCAAGAAGTTCCCCGACATACC
>NW_017200604.1:0-6957 GCF_001704415.2 Capra hircus
TCTTCACACGAAGGTCTTAGGCCCGGCATCGATGGAGAGGAATCCGAGAGGCCCCGAGCACCTTGCATGGGGACTGGCCTTTTACTGGAGGCCACCAGAGCGGGTCCCAGGGGTCCCCTTCGTAAAGTGGAGAGAGCACTGCCGCAAGTCGAGAAAATCCAGGAGGTTCTCCCCTCCAGGCTATATGAGGCCCATTTCCGCTGAGGCATCTTTAGGCTAATCACACCTAACCTCTGGAATTTTCAAAGGTCCTTCACACCCTTGCTGCAACTCAAGAAGTTCCCCCGTACCCGTCTCGACTCGAGAGGAAAGCACGAGAAGTTCTGCCCACATCCAGAGGAGCCCCGTTTCCGCCTCATAGCTCGAGAGGAGGGATCCTTTCCCTGCGTGGTCGGGAAAGAATTCCCGGCGTTCCCGTCGCATCTCAAGAGGAGGCTCTCTCCATAGGAAAGGCGAGAGGAACTCCAGGTCGGGCCACCATTCCAGAGTCCCCAGATGTCTGTCCATTCCAGGGAAACCTGTTTTCCCTGCACTGCCTCGACTTTCAAGCCGAGGATCGACTCACACCATGGTGGCACGTGGGACAGCCCTGTGGGAAAGCCTCGTGGGAAAGCCTAGTGGAAAGCCTTGAGGCAAAGCCACAGATCCCTTGATCCACGCGAAGGGAAGCATGACACTGCTGCTACAGCTCGGGAGGAAATCGCACGTCCCTGCCCCCACTCGAGACGAGGACTTACTCCCCAGGGGAGACTCCAGAAGTACCCAAGATCCGTGTCAGCACTGGAGAGGAATCCTCAGGTGCGGGCACCGACTCCCCACAAGGTCTTAGGCACCAGCATCGACGGGAGAGGAATCCCGAGAGGCTCGCGAGCAACTGGCATGGGGACTGGCCTTTCCTGAGGCCACGAGAGCGGGTCCCTGAGGTCCCCGTCTGAAGTCGAGAGCACCTGCCGCAACTCGAGAAAATCCAGGAGGTTCGTCCCTCCAGGCGAGATGAGGCCCATTTCCGCTGAGGCTGTCTCGAGGCTAATCACACCTAACCTCTGGAAATTCCAAAGGGTGCTTCACAATCTTGCTGCAACTCAAGAAGTTCCCCGACTTACCCGTCTCCACTCGAGAGGAAGCACGAGAGTCCCGCCCACATCCCAGAAGAGACCCGTTTCTGCCTCCTAGCTCGAGGAGGAGGGATCCTTTCTCTGCGTGTTCGGGGAAGAATTCCCGGCGTTCCCGTCGCATCACAAGAGGAGACGCTCTCCACAGGAAAGGCGAGAGGAACTCCAGGGTCGTGCTACCATTCCCAGAGTCCCCCACATGTCTCAGTCCATTCCAGGGAAACCTGTTTTCCCTGCACTGCTCGACTTTCAAGCCGAGGATCGACTCACACCACGGTGGCATCGTGGTACAGCCCTGTGAGAAAGTCCTCGTGGGAAAACCTCGTGGGAAAGCCTCAAGGGAAAGCCACAGATCTCTTGATCCACGCGAAGGGAAGCGTGACACTGCTGCTACAGCTCGGGAGGAAAGCGCACGTGCATGCCCCCGCTCGAGACGAGGACTGACTCCCCTGGGGAGACTCCAGAAGTACCCCAGGATCCATGTCTGCACTGGAGAGGAATCCTCCAGGTTCCGGCACCAACTCCACACAAGGTCTTAGGCCCGGGCATCGACGTGAGAGGAATCCCGCGAGGCCGCAGAGCAACTCGCATGGGGACTGGCCTTTCCTGAGGCCACCAGAGCGGGTCCCTGAGGTCCCCGTCGTAAGTCGAGAGCACCTGCCGCAACTCGAGAAAAACCAGGAGGTTCTCCCCTCCAGGTGAGCTGAGTCCCATTTCCGCTGAGGTATCTCGAGGCTAATCACACCTTACCTCTGGAACTTCCAAAGGGTCCTTCACACCCTTACTGCAACTCAAGAAGTTCCCCGACATACCCGTCTCCACTCGAGAGGAAGCACGAGAGTCCCGCCTACATCCAGAGGAGCCCCGTTTCCGCCTTCTAGCTCGAGAGGAGGGATCCTTTCCCTGCGTGGTCGGGATAGAATTCCCGGTGTTCCCGTCACATCTCAAGAGGAGCCGCGCTCCACAGGAAAGGTGAGAGGAACTCCAGGGTCGTGCCACCATTCCCAGAGTCCCCTGGATCTCTCAGTCCATTCCAGGGAAACCTGTTTTCCCTTCACTGCCTCGACTTTCAAGCCGAGGATCGACTCACACCACGGTGGCACGTGGGACAGCCCTGTGGGAAAGCCTCATGGGAAAGCCTCGTGGGAAAGCCTCGTGGGAAAGCCTCGTTGGAAAGCCTCGAGGGAAAGGCACAGATCCCTTGATCCAAGCATACGGAAGCGTGACACTGCTGCTTCAGCTCAGGAGGAAAGCGCACGTGCATGCCCCCGCTCGAGACGAGGACTGACTCCCCTGGGGAGACTGCAGAAGTACCCCAGGATCCATGTCTGCACTGGAGAGTAATGCTCAGGTTCCGGCACCGACTCCATACAAGATCTTAGGCCCTGGCATCGACGAGAGAGGAATCCGAGAGGCCCCAAAGCAACTCGCATGTGGACTGGCCTTTCCTGAGGCCACCAGAGCGGGTCCCTGAGGTCCCCGTCGTAAGTCGAGAGCGCCTGCCGCAACTCGAGAAAATCCAGGAGGTTCTCCCCTCCAGGCGAGGTGAGGCCCATTTCCGCTCAGGCATCTCGAGGCAAATCACACCTATCATCTGGAAATTCCAAAGGGTCCTTCACATCCTTGCTGCACCTCAAGAATTTCCCCGACATACCCGTCTCCACTCGAGAGGAAGCACTAGAGTCCCGCCATATCCAGAGGTGCCCCGTTTGCGCCTCATAGCTCGAGAGGAGGGATCCTGTCCCTGCGAGGTCGGAAAAGAATTTCCGGCATTCCCGTCGCATCCCAAGACGAGGCGCTCTTCACAGGAAAGGCGAGAGGAACTCCAGGGTCGTGCCACCATTGCCAGAGTTCAACTGATGACTCAGTCCATTAAAGGGAAATCTGTTTTCCCAGCACTGCCTCGACTTTCAAGCCGAGGATCGACACACACCAAGGTGGCACGTGGGACAGCACTGTGGGAAAGCCTCGTGGGAAAGCTTCGTGGGAAAGCCTAGATGGAAAGACACAGATCCCTTGATCCACGCTCCGGGAAGCGTGATACTGCTGCTACAGCTCGGGTGGAAAGCGCACGTGCATGCCCCCACTCGAGACGAGGACTGGCTCCCCTGGGGAGACTCCAGAAGTACCCCAAGATCCATGTCATCACTGCAGAGGAATCCTCAGGTTCTGGCACCGACTGCACACAAGGTCTTAGGCCCCGGCATCGAAGGGAGAGAAATCCCGAGAGGCCCCCGAGCAACTCGCATGGGGACTGGCCTTTCCTGAGGCCACCAGAGCGGGTCCCTGAGGTCCCCGTCGAAAGTCGAGAGCACCTGCTGAAACCTCGAGAAAATCCAGGAGGTTCTCCCCTCCAGGCGAGATGAGGCCCGTTTCCGCTGAGGCCTATCGAGGCTAATCACACCTAACCTCTGGAACTTTCAAAGGGTCCTTCACACCCTTTCTGCAACTCAAGAAGTTCCCCGACATACCCGTCTCCACTCGAGAGGAAGCAGGAGAGTCCCGCCCACATCCAGAGGAGCCCCGTTTCCGCCTCCTAGCTCGAGAGGAGGGATCCTTTCCCTGCGTGGTCGGGAAAGAATTCCTGGCGTTCCCGTCGCATCTCAAGAGGAGGCCGCTCTCCACAGGAAAGGCGAGAGGAACTCCAGGGTCGTGCCACCATTCCCAGAGTCCCCCATATGACTCAGTCCATTACAGGGAAATCTGTTTTCCCTGCACTGCCTCGACTTTCAAGCCGAGGATCGACTCACACCACGGAGGCACGTGGGACAGCCCTGTGGGAAAGCCTCGTGGGAAAGCCTCGTGGGAAAGCCTCGAGGGAAAGCCCCTGATCCCTTGATTCACGTGAAGGCAAGTGTGAAACTGCTGCTAGAGTGGGAGGAAAGCAACACGTGCATGCCCCCTCTTGAGACGAGGCCTGATTCTCCTGGGGAGACTCCAGAAGTACCCCAAGATCCATGTCAGCACTGGTGAGGAATCCTCCGTTTCCGACACCGACTCCACAAAAGGTCTTAGGCCCGGCATCGTCTCTAGAGGAATCCCGAGAGGCCCCCGAGCAACTCGCATGGGGACTGGCCTTTCCTGAGGCCACAAGAGCGGGTCCCTGAGGTCCCCGTCGTAAGTTGAGAGCACTTGCCGCAACTCGAGAAAATCCAGGAGGTTCTCCCCTCCAGTCGACATGAGACCCATTTCTGCTGAGGCGTCTCGAGGCTAATCACACCTAACCTCTGGAACTTCCAAAGCGTCCTTCACACCCTTGCTGCAACTCAAGAAGTTCCCCGACATACCCGTCTCCACTCGAGAGGAAGCACGAGAGTTCTGCCCACATCCAAAGGAGCCCCGTTTCCTACTCTTGCTCGAGAGAAAGGATCCTGTCCCTGCGTGATGGGAAAGAATTCCCGGTGTTCCTTTCGCATCTCAAGAGGAGGCGCTCTCCACAGGAAAGGCGAGAGGAACTCCCAGGGTCGTGCCACCACTCCCACAGTCCCCCAGATGTCTCAGTCCATTCCAGGGAAACCTGCTTTCCCTGCACTGCCTCGACGTTCAAGCCGAGGATCGACTGACACCACGGTGGCACGTGGGACAGCCCTGTGGGAAAGCCTCGTGGGAAAGCCTCGAGGGGAAGGCACAGATCCCTTGATCCACGCGAAGGGAAGCACGACACTGCAGCTACAGCTCGGGGGGAAAGCGCAGGTGCATGCCCCCACACGAGATGAGGCCTGACTCCCCTGGGGAGACTCCAGAAGTACCCAAGATTAATGTCAGCACTGGAGAGGAATCCTCAGGTTCTGGCACCGTCTTCACACAAGGTCTTAGGCCCCGGCATCGATGGGAGAGGAATCCCGAGAGGCCCCCGAGCAACTCGCATGGGGACTGGCCTTTCCTGAGGCCACCAGAGCGGGTCCCAGGGGTCCCCGTCGTAAGTCGAGAGCACCTGCCGCAACTCGAGAAAATCCAGGAGGTTCTCCCCTCCAGTCGAGATGAGGCCCATTTCCCGCTTTCGTGTCTCGAGGCTAATAACACCTAACCTCTGGAACTTCCAGAGGGTCCTTCACACCGTTGCTGCAAACTCAAACAGTTCCCTGACATACCCGGCTCTACTCCGAGAGGAAGCATGAGAGTCCCGCCCACATGCAGAGGAGCCCCGTTTCCGACTCCTAGCTCGAGAGGAGGGATCCTTTCCCTGCGTGGTCGGGAAAGAATTCCCGGCGTTCCCGTCGCATCTCAAAGAGGAGGCGCTCTCCACAGGAAAGTCAAGAGGAACTCCAGGGTCGTGCCACCATTCCCAGAGTCCCCCAGATATCTCAGTCCATTCCAGGGAAACCTGTTTCCCCTGCACTGCCTCGACTTTCAAGCCGAGGATGGATTCACACCACGGTGGCACGTGGGAGAGCCTTGTGGGAAAGCCTCGTGGGAAAGCCTCGTGGGAAAGCCTCGAGGGAAAGCCCCTGATCTCTTGATCCTCGCGGGGGAAGGGAGACACTGCTGCTACAGCTCGGGAGGAAAGCGCACGTGCATGCCCCACTCGAGACGAGTACTGACTCCCCTGGGGAGACTCCAGAAGTACCCCAAGATCCATGTCAGCAATGGAGAGGAATCCTCAGGTTCCGGCACCGACTCCACACAAGGTCTTAGGCCCCAGCATCGACGGGGAGAGGAATCCCGAGAGGCCCCCGAGCACCTTGCATGGGGACTGGCCTTTACTGAGGCCACCAGAGCGGGTCCCAGGGGTCCCCTTCGTAAGTGGAGAGCACCTGCCGCAAGTCGAGAAATCCAGGAGGTTCTCCCCTCCAGGCTATATGAGGCCCATTTCCGCTGAGGCATCTTTAGGCTAATCACACCTAACCTCTGGAATTTTCAAAGGTCCTTCACACCCTTGCTGCAACTCAAGAAGTTCCCCGACATACCCGTCTCGACTCGAGAGGAAGCACGAGAGTTCTGCCCACATCCAGAGGAGCCCCGTTTCCGCCTCATAGCTCGAGAGGAGGGATCCTTTCCCTGCGTGGTCGGGAAAGAATTCCCGGCGTTCCCGTCGCATCTCAAGAGGAGGCTCTCTCCATAGGAAAGGCGAGAGGAACTCCAGGTCGGGCCACCATTCCCAGAGTCCCCCAGATGTCTGTCCATTCCAGGGAAACCTGTTTTCCCTGCACTGCCTCGACTTTCAAGCCGAGGATAGACTCACACCATGGTGGCACGTGGGACAGCCTGTGGGAAAGCCTCGTGGGAAAGCCTAGTGGAAAGCCTTGAGGCAAAGCCACAGATCCCTTGATCCACGCGAAGGAAGCATGACACTGCTGCTACAGCTCGGGAGGAAATCGCACGTCCCCCCCCACGACGAGGACTTCTCCCCAGGGGAGACTCAGAAGTACCCCAAGATCCGTGTCAGCACTGGAGAGGAATCCTCAGGTGCGGGCACCGACTCCCCACAAGGTCTTAGGCACCAGCATCGACGGGAGAGGAATCCCGAGAGGCTCGCGAGCAACTGGCATGGGGACTGGCCTTTCCTGAGGCCACGAGAGCGGGTCCCTGAGGTCCCCGTCTGAAGTCGAGAGCACCTGCCGCAACTCGAGAAAATCCAGGAGGTTCGTCCCTCCAGGCGAGATGAGGCCCATTTCCGCTGAGCTGTCTCGAGGCTAATCACACCTAACCTCTGGAAATTCCAAAGGGTGCTTCACAATCTTGCTGCAACTCAAAGAAGTTCCCGACTTACCCGTCTCACTCGAGAGGAAGCACGAGAGTCCCGCCCACATCCAGAAGAGACCCGTTTCTGCCTCCTAGCTCGAGAGGAGGGATCCTTTTCTGGGCGTGTTCGGGGAAGAATTCCCGGCGTTCCCGTCGCATCACA
>NW_017200605.1:0-6956 GCF_001704415.2 Capra hircus
TCCATGTCAGCACTGGCAGAGGAATCCTCAGGTTCCAGCAGCCGACTCCACACAAGATCTTAGGCACCGGCATCGAAGGGGAGGAATCCCGAGAGGCCCCGAGCAACTCGCATGGGGACTGGCGCTTTCTGAGGCTCTCAGAGCGGGTCCCTGAGTCCCGTCGTAAGTTGAGAGCACCTGCCGCAACTCGAGAAAATCCAGGAGGTTCTCCCCTCAGGCGAGATGAGGCCCATTTCCGCTGAGGCGTCTCGAGGCTAATCAGCATCTAACATCTGGAACTTCCAAAGGGTCCTTCACACCCTTGCTGCAACTCAAGAAGTTCCCGACATACCGGTCTCCACTCAAGAGTAACATGAGAGTCCCGCATTTCCAGAGTGGCCCCGTTTCCGACTGCTAGCTCGAGAGGAGGGATCCTTTCCCTGCGTGGTCGGAAAGAATTCCTAGCATTCCTGTCGCATCTCAAGAGGAGGCGCTCTCCACAGGAAAGACGAGAGGAACTCCAGGATCAGGCCCCATTCCCAGAGTCCCCCTGATTTCTCAGGCCATTGCAGGGAAACCTGTTTTCCTGCACTGCCTCGACTTTCAAGGGAGGATCGACTCACACCACGGTGGCACGTGGACAGCCCTGTGGGGAAGCCTCGTGGGAAAGCCCTGTGGGAAAGCCTCGAGGGAAAGCCCCTGATCCCTTGATCCACGCAAAGGGAAGCGTGACACTGCTGCTTCGCTCGGGAGGAAAGCGCACGTGCATTCCCCCTCGAGACGACGACTGACTCCCCTGGGGAGACTCCAGAAGTACCCCAAGATCCATCTCAGCACTTGAGAGGAATGCTCAGGTTCCGGCACCTACTCCACACAAGATCTTAGGCCCCGGCATCCACTGGAGAGGAATCCCGAGAGGCCCCCGAGCAACTCGCATGGGGACTGGCCTTGCCTGAGGCCACCAGAGCGGGTCCCTGAGGTCCCCGTCGTAAGTCGAGAGCACCTGCCGCAACTCGAGAAAATCCAGGAGGTTCTCCCCTCCAGGCGAGATGAGGCCCATTTCCGCTGAGGCGTCTCGAGGCTAATCACACCTAAACTCTGGAACTTCCAAAGGGTCCTTCACACCCTTGCTGCAACTCAAGAAGTTCCCCGACATACCCGACTACACTCGAGAGGAAGCACGAGAGTCCCCCACATCCAGAGGAGCCCGTTTCCGCCTCCTAACTCGAGAGGAGGGATCCTTTCCCTGCGTGGTCGGGAAAGAATCCCGGCGTTCCCGTCACACCTCAAGTGGAGGCGCTCTCCACAGGAAAGGCGAGAGGAACTCCGGGTTGTGCCACATTCCCAGAGTCCCCCAGATGTGTCAGTCCATTCCAGGGAAACCTGTTTTCCCTGGCACTGCCTCGACTTTCAAGCCGAGGATCGACTCACACCTCGGTGGCACGTGGGACAGCCCTGTGGGAAGGCCTCGTGGGAAAGCCTCGAGGGAAAGCCACAGATCCCTTGATCCACGCGACGGGAAGCGTGACACTGCTGTTACAGCTCGGGAGGTAAGCGCACGTGCATACCCGCACTCGAGACGACGAGTGACTCCCTGGGGAGACTCCAGAAGTACCCAGGATCCATGTCAGCACTGGAGAGGAATCCTCAGGTTCCGGCACCGACTCCAAACAAGGTCTTAGGGCCTGGCATCGAAGGGAGAGGAATCCCGAGAGGCCCCCGAGCAACTTGCATGGGGACTGGCCTTTCCTGAGGCCACCAGAGCGGGTCCTGAGGTCCCCGTCGTTAGTCGAGAGCACCTGCCACAACTCGAGAAAATCCAGGAGGTTCTCCTTCCAGGCGAGATAAGGACCATTTCCGCTGAGGTGTCTCAAGGCTAATCACACCTAACCTCTGGAACTTACAAAGGGTCCTTCACACCCTTGCTGCAACTCAAGAAGATCCCCAACATACCCGTCTCCACTCGAGAGGAAGCACGAGAGTCCCGCCCAAATTCAGAGGAGCCCCGTTTCCGCTCCTAGCTCGAGAGGAGGGATCCTTTCCATCAGTGATCGGGAAAGAGTTCCAGTGTTTCCGGTGCATCTCAAGAGGAGGCGATCTCCACAGGAAAGGCGAGAGGAACTCCAGGGACGTGCCACCATTCCCTAAGTCCCCCAGATGTCCCAGTCCATTCCAGGGACACCTGTTTTCCCTGCACTGCCTCTACTTTCAAGCCGAGGATCGACTCACACCACTGTGGCACGTGGGACAGCCTGTGGAAAGCCTGCGTGGGAAAGCCTCGGAGAAAGCCTCGTGGGAAAGCCTCGAGGGAAGCCACAGTTGCTTTGATTCACGTGCGAACGGAAGTGTGACACTGCTGCTACATCTCGGAAGGAAAGCGCACGTGCATGCCCCCCCTCGATACGAGGACTGACTACCCTGGAGAGACTCCAGAAGTACCAAGATCCACATCAGCACTGGCGAGGAATCCTCACGTTCCGGCACCGACTCCAAACAAGGTTTTAGGCCCCTGCATCGACGGGAGAAGAATCCGAGAGGCCCGAGCAACTAGCATGGGTACTGGCCTTTCCTGAGGCCATCAGAGCGGGTCCCTGAGGTCCCCGTCATAAGTCGAGAGCAACTGCCGCAACTCGATAAAATCCAGGAGGTTCTCCCTCCAGGCGAGATGAGGCCCGTTTCCTCTGAGGCGTCCCCAGGCTAATCACACCTAACCTCTGGAACTTCGAAAACGTCCTTCACATCCTTGCTGCAACTCAAGAAGTTCCCGACATACCCGTCTCCACTCGAGAGGAAGCACGAGAGTCCCGCCACATCCAGAGGAGCCCCGTTTCCGCCTCATAGCACGAGAGGAGGGATCCTTTCCCTGCATGGTCGGGAAAGAATTCCCGGCGTTCCCGTCGCATCTCAAGAGGGTAGGCTTTCCACAGGAAAGGCGTCAGGAACTCCAGGGTCCTTCCACCATTCCCAGAGTCGCCCAGATGTCTCAGGCCATTCCAGGGAAGCCTGTTTTCCCGGCACTGCCTCAAATTTCAAGCCGAGGATCGACTCACACCATGGTGGCACGTGGATAGCGCTGTGGTAAAGCCTCGTGGGAAAGCCTGGTGGGAAAGCCTCTAGGGAAAGCCTCGAGGGAAAGCCACTGTTCCTTGATTCACGCGAAGGGAAGCATGACACTGCTGCTACAGCTCGGAGGTAAGCGCTCGTGCATGCCCCACTCGAGACGAGGACTGACTCCCCTGGGGAGACTCCAGAAGTACCCAATAGCCAAGTCAGCACTGGAGAGGAATCCTCAGGTTCCGGCACCGACTCCAAACAAGGTCTTAGGCCGGGCATCGACGGTAGTGGAATCCCGAGATGCCCCCGAGCAACTCGCATGGGGACTGGCCTTTCTGAGGCCACCAGAGCGGGTCCCTGAGGTCCCCGTCGTAAGTCGAGAGCACCTGCCGCAACTCGAGAAAATCCAGGAGGTTCTCCCCTCCAGGCGAGATGAGGCCCATTTCCGCTGAGGCGTCTCGAGGCTAATCACACGTAACCTCTGGAACTTCCAAAGGGTCCTTCACACCCTTGCTGCAACTCAAGAAGTTCCCCGACATACCCGTCTCCACTCGAGAGGAAGCACGAGTGTCCACCACATCCAGAGGAGCCCTGTTTCCGCCTCATAGCTCGAGAGCATTGATCCTTCCCTGCATGGTCGGAAAAGAATTCACGGCGTTTCCAACGCATCTTAAGTGGAGGCGCTCTCCACAGGAAAATAGAGAGGACTCCAGGGTCGTGCCACCATTCCCAGAGTCCCCAGATGTCTCAGTCCATTCCAGGGAAACTTTATTCCCTGCACTGCCTCGACTTTCAAACCGAGGATCGACTCACACCACAGTGGCACGTGGGACAGCCCTGTGGGAAAGCCTCGTGGGAAAGCCTCGAGGGAAAGCCACAGATCCCTTGATCCATGCGAAGGGAAGCGTGACACTGCTGCTACAGATCGGGAGGAAAGCGCACGTGCATGCCCCAGTGGAGTAGCGGACTGACTGCCCTGAGAGACTCCAGAAGTACACCAAGATCCATGTCAGCACTGCAGAGGAATCCTCAGGTTCCAGCACCGGACTCCACACAAGATCTTAGGCACCGGCATCGAAGGGAGAGGAATCCCGAGAGGCCCCCGAGCAACTCGCATGGGGACTGGCCTTTCCTGAGGCCTCCAGAGCGGGTCCCTGAGGTCCCCGTCGTAAGTTGAGAGCACCTGCCGCAACTCGAGAAAATCCAGGAGGTTCTCCCCTCCAGGCGAGATGAGGCCCATTTCCGCTGAGGGTCTCGAGGCTAATCACATCTAACATCTGGAACTTCCAAAGGGTCCTTCACACCCTTGCTGCAACTCAAGAAGTTCCCCGACATACCGGTCTCCACTCAAGAGTAACATGAGAGTCCGCCCATTTTCCAGAGTGGCCCCGTTTCCGACTGCTAGCTCGAGAGGAGGGATCCTTTCCCTGCGTGGTCGGGAAAGAATTCCTAGCATTCCTGTCATCTCAAGAGGAGGCGCTCTCCACAGGAAAGACGAGAGGAACTCCAGGATCAGGCCCCATTCCCAGAGTCCCCCTGATTTCTCAGGCCATTGCAGGGAAACCTGTTTTCCCTGCACTGCCTCGACTTTCAAGGGAGGATCGACTCACACCACGGTGGCACGTGGGACAGCCCTGTGGGGAAGCCTCGTGGGAAAGCCCTGTGGGAAAGCCTCGAGGGAAAGCCCCTGATCCTTGATCCACGCAAAGGGAAGCGTGACACTGCTGCTTCGCTCGGAGGAAAGCGCACGTGCATTCCCCCACTCGAGACGACGACTGACTCCCCTGGGGAGACTCCAGAAGTACCCAAGATCCATCTCAGCACTTGAGAGGAATGCTCAGGTTCCGGCACCTACTCCACACAAGATCTTAGGCCCCGGCATCCACTGGAGAGGAATCCCGAGAGGCCCCGAGCAACTCGCATGGGGACTGGCCTTGCCTGAGGCCACCAGAGCGGGTCCCTGAGGTCCCGTCGTAAGTCGAGAGCACCTGCCGCAACTCGAGAAAAATCCAGGAGGTTCTCCCCTCCAGGCGAGATGAGGCCCATTTCCGCTGAGGCGTCTCGAGGCTAATCACACCTAAACTCTGGAACTTCCAAAGGGTCCTTCACACCCTTGCTGCAACTCAAGAAGTTCCCCGACATACCCGACTACACTCGAGAGGAAGCACGAGAGTCCCGCCACATCCAGAGGAGCCCCGTTTCCGCCTCCTAACTCGAGAGGAGGGATCCTTTCCCTGCGTGGTCGGGAAAGAATTCCCGGCGTTCCCGTCACACCTCAAGTGGAGGCGCTCTCCACAGGAAAGGCGAGAGGAACTCCCGGGTTGTGCCACATTCCCAGAGTCCCCAGATGTGTCAGTCCATTCCAGGGAAACCTGTTTTCCCTGCACTGCCTCGACTTTCAAGCCGAGGATCGACTCACACCTCGGTGGCACGTGGGACAGCCCTGTGGGAAGGCCTCGTGGAAAGCCTCGAGGGAAAGCCACAGATCCCTTGATCCACGCGACGGGAAGCGTGACACTGCTGTTACAGCTCGGAGGTAAGCGCACGTGCATACCCGCACTCGAGACGACGAGTGACTCCCTGGGGAGACTCCAGAAGTACCCCAGGATCCATGTCAGCACTGGAGAGGAATCCTCAGGTTCCGGCACGGCTCCAAACAAGGTCTTAGGGCCTGGCATCGAAGGGAGAGGAATCCCGAGAGGCCCCCGAGCAACTTGCATGGGGACTGGCCTTTCCTGAGGCCACCAGAGCGGGTCCCTGAGGTCCCCGTCGTTAGTCGAGAGCACCTGCCACAACTCGAGAAAATCCAGGAGGTTCTCCCTTCCAGGCGAGATAAGGACCATTTCCGCTGAGGTGTCTCAAGGCTAATCACACCTAACCTCTGGAACTTACAAAGGGTCCTTCACACCCTTGCTGCAACTCAAGAAGATCCCAAACATACCCGTCTCCACTCGAGAGGAAGCACGAGAGTCCCGCCCAAATTCAGAGGAGCCCCGTTTCCGCCTCCTAGCTCGAGAGGAGGGATCCTTTCCATCAGTGATCGGGAAAGCCAGTGTTTCCGGTGCATCTCAAGAGGAGGCGATCTCCACAGGAAAGGCGAGAGGAACTCCAGGGACGTGCCACCATTCCCTAAGTCCCCCAGATGTCCCAGTCCATTCCAGGGACACCTGTTTTCCCTGCACTGCCTCTACTTTCAAGCCGAGGATCGACTCACACCACTGTGGCACGTGGGACAGCCCTGTGGGAAAGCCTCGTGGGAAAGCCTCGAGAGAAAGCCTCGTGGGAAAGCCTCGAGGGAAGCCACAGTTGCTTTGATTCACGCGAACGGAAGTGTGACACTGCTGCTACATCTCGGAAGGAAAGCGCACGTGCATGCCCCCACTCGATACGAGGACTGACTACCCTGGAGAGACTCCAGAAGTACCCCAAGATCCACATCAGCACTGGCGAGGAATCCTCACGTTCCGGCACCGACTCCAAACAAGGTTTTAGGCCCTGCATCGACGGGAGAAGAATCCCGAGAGGCCCCGAGCAACTAGCATGGGTACTGGCCTTTCCTGAGGCCATCAGAGCGGGTCCCTGAGGTCCCGTCATAAGTCGAGAGCAACTGCCGCAACTCGATAAAATCCAGGAGGTTCTCCCCTCCAGGCGAGATGAGGCCCGTTTCCTCTGAGGCGTCCCCAGGCTAATCACACCTAACTCTGGAACTTCGAAAACGTCCTTCACATCCTTGCTGCAACTCAAGAAGTTCCCCGACATACCCGTCTCCACTCGAGAGGAAGCACGAGAGTCCCGCCCACATCCAGAGGAGCCCCGTTTCCGCCTCATAGCACGAGAGGAGGGATCCTTTCCCTGCATGGTCGGGAAAGACCCGGCGTTCCGGGGCATCTCGAGGGTAGGCTTCCCGTCAGGAAAGGGCCGCT
>NW_017200606.1:0-6956 GCF_001704415.2 Capra hircus
TTCTATCTCATAGCTCGAGAGGAGGGATACTTTCCCTGCGTGGTTCGGGAAAGAATTCCCGGGCTTTCCCGTCGCATGTCAAGAGGAGGCGCTCTCCACAGGAAAGGCGAGAGGAACTCCAGGGTCGGGCCACCATTCCCACAGTCCCCAGATGTCTCAGTCTATTCCAGGGAAACCTGTTTCCCTGCACTGCCTCGACTTTCAAGCCGAGGATCGACTCACTTCACGGTGGCACGTGGGACAGCCCTGGGGGAAAGCCTCGTGCGAAAAGCCTCATGGGAAAGCCTCGAGCGAAAGTCACAGATCCCTTGATCCACGCGAAGGGAAGCGTGACACTGTGCTACAGCTCGGGAGGAAAGCGCCCGTGCATGCCCCCACTCGAGACGAGGACTGACTTCCCTGGGGAGACTCCAGAAGTACCCCAAGATCCATGTCGCACTGGAGAGGAATCCTCAGGTTCCGGCACTGACTCCACACAAGTCTTAGGACCCAGCATCGACGGGAGTGGAATCCCGAGAAGCACGCGAGCAACTCGCATGGGGACTGGCCTTTCCTGAGGCCACCAGATCGGGACTCTTAGGTCCCCCGTCGTAAGTCGAGAGCACCTGCCGCAACTCGAGAAAATCCAGGAGGTTCTCCCTCCAGGCGAGATGAGGCCCATTTCCACTGAGGCGTCTCAGGGTAATCAGACCTAACCTCTGCAACTTCCAAAGGGTCCTTCACAACCTTGCTGCAACTCAAGAAGTTGCCCGACATACCCGTCTCCACTCGAGAGGAAGCACGAGAGTCCCGCCCATCCAGAGGAGCCCCGTTTCCGCCTCCTAGCTCGAGAGGAGGGATCCTTTTACTGCGTGGTCGGAAAAATTCCTGCCGTTTCCGTCGCATCTCAAGAGGAGGTACTCTCCACAGGAAAGGTGAGAGGAACTTCAGGGTCGTGACACCATTCCAGAGTCCCCAGATGTCTCAGTCCATTCCAGGGAAACCTGTTTTCCCTGCACTGCCTCGACTTTCAAGCCGAGGATCGACTCACACCATGGTGTCACTTGGGACAGCCCTGTGGGAAAGCCTGATGGGAAAGCCTCGTGGGTAAGCCTCGAGGGAAAGACACAGATCCCTTGATCCACGCGAAGGGAAGCGTGACACTGCTGCTACAGCTCGGGAGGAAAGCGCACGTGCATGCCCCCACTCGAGACGAGGACTGACTTCCCTGGGAAGACTCCAGAAGTACCCCAAGATCCATGTCGGCAATGGAGAGGAATCCTCAGGTTCGGGCACTGACTACACACAAGGTCTTAGGACCCAGCATCGACGGGAGTGTAATCCCGAGAGGCCCGGGAGCAACTCGGCATGGGGACTGGCCTTTCCTGAGGCCACCAGATCGGGACTCTGAGGTCCCCTTTGTAAGTCGAGAGCACCTGCCGAAACTCGAGAAAATCCAGGAGGTTCTCCCCTGCAGGCGAGATGAGGCGCATTTGTGCTGAGGCGTCTCGAGGCTAATCACATCTAACATCTGGAACTTCCAAAGGGTCCTTCACACCCTTGCTGCAACTCAAATAGTTCCCCGACATACCCGGCTCCAATCGAGAGGAAGCACGAGAGTCCCGCCCACATCCAGAGGAGCCCCGTTTCCGCCTCCTAGCTCGAGAGGAGGGATCCTTTCCCTGGAGGTCGGGAAAGAATTCCCGGCATTCCGTCGCATATCCAGAGGAGGCGCTCTCCACAGGAAAGGCGAGAGGAACTCCAGGGTCGTGCACCATTCCCAGAGTCCCCCAGATTGTCTCAGTCCATTCCAGGGAAAACCTGTTTTCCCTAGCACTGCCTCGACTTTCAAGCCGAGGATCGACTCACACCACGGTGGCACGTGGGACAGCCCTGTGGGAAAGCCTCGTGGGAAAGCCTCGAGGGAAGGCACAGATCCCTTGATCCACGCGAAGGGAAGCACGACACTGCAGCTACAGCTCGGGGGGAAAGCGCAGGTGCATGCCCCCACACGAGACGAGGCCTGACTCCCCTGGGGAGACTCCGAAAGTACCCCAAGATCCATGTCAGCACTGGAGAGGAATCCTCAGGTTCCGGCACCGACTCCACACAAGGACTTAGGCCCCGGCATCGATGGGAGAGGAATCCCGAGACCCCCAGGAGCAACTCGCATGGGGACTGGCCTTTCCTGAGACCACCAGATCGGGACTCTTAGGTCCCCGTCTTAAGTCGAGAGCACCTGCCGCAACTCGAGAAAATCCAGGAGGTTCTCCCCCTCCAGGCGAGATGAGGCCCATTTCCACTGAGGCGTCTCAGGTAATCAGACCTAACCTCTGCAACTTCCAAAGGGTCCTTCACAACCTTGCTGCAACTCAAGAAGTTGCCCGACATACCCGTCTCCACTCGAGAGGAAGCCACGAGAGTCCCGCCCACATCCAGAGGAGCCCCGTTTCTATCTCATAGCTCGAGAGGAGGGATAACTTTCCCTGCGTGTTCGGGAAAGAATTCCCGGCTTTCCCGTCGCAATGTCAAGAGGAGGCGCTCTCCCACAGGAAAGGTGAGAGGAACTCCAGGGTCGGGCCACCATTCCCCCAGTCCCCCAGATGTCTCAGTCTATTCCAGGGAAACCTGTTTTCCCTGCACTGCCTCGACTTTCAAGCCGAGGATCGACTCACACCACGGTGGCACGTGGGACAGCCCTGTGGGAAAGCCTCGTGCGAAAGCCCTCATGGGAAAGCCTCGAGCAAAAGTCACAGATCCCTTGATCCACGCGAAGGGAAGCGTGACACTGTGCTACAGCTCGGGAGGAAAGCGCCCGTGCATGCCCCACTCGAGACGAGGACTGACTTCCCTGGGAGACTCCAGAAGTACCCCAAGATCCATGTCGGCACTGGAGAGGAATCCTCAGGTTCGGCACTGACTCCACACAAGGTCTTAGGACCAGCATCGACGGGAGTGGAATCCCGAGAAGCACGCGAGCAACTCGCATGGGGACTGGCCTTTCCTGAGGCCACCAGATCGGGACTCTGAGGTCCCCGTCGTAAGTCGAGAGCACCTGCCGCAACTCGAGAAAATCCAGGAGGTTCTCCCCCAGGCGAGATGAGGCCCATTTCCACTGAGGCGTCTCAGGGTAATCAGACCTAACCTCTGCAACTTCCAAAGGGTCCTTCACAACCTTGCTGCAACTCAAGAAGTTGCCCGACATACCCGTCTCCACTCGAGAGGAAGCACGAGAGTCCCGCCCACATCCAGAGGAGCCCCGTTTCCGCCTCCTAGCTCGAGAGGAGGGATCCTTTCCCTGCGTGGTCGGAAAAGAATTCCTGCCGTTTCCGTCGCATCTCAAGAGGAGGCACTCTCCACAGGAAAGGCGAGAGGAACTTCAGGGTCGTGCACATTCCCAGAGTCCCCCAGATGTCTCAGTCCATTCCAGGGAAACCTGTTTTCCCTGCACTGCCTCGACTTTCAAGCCGAGGATCGACTCACACCACGGTGGCACGTGGGACAGCCCTGTGGGAAAGCCTGTGGAAAGCTCGTGGGAAAGCCTCGAGGGAAAGCACAGATCCCTTGATCCACGCGAAGGGAAGCGCGACACTGCAGCTACAGCTCGGAAGGAAAGCGCACGTGCATGCCCCCACTCGAGACAAGGACTGACTCCCCTGGGGAGACTCCAGAAGTACCCCAAGATCAATGTCAGCACTGGAGAGGAATCCTCAGGTTCGGCACCGACTCCACACAAGGTCTTAGGCCCCGGCATCGATGGGAGAGGAATCCCGAGAGGCCCCGAGCAACTCGCATGGGGACTGGCCTTTCCTGAGGCCACCAGAGCGGGTCCCTGAGGTCCCCGTCGTAAGTCGAGAGCACCTGCCACAACTCGAGAAAATCCAGGAGGTTCTCCCCTCCAGGCGAGATGAGGCCATTTCCGCTGAGGCGTCTCGAGCTAATCACATCTAACATCTGGAACTTCCAAAGGGTCCTTCACACCCTTGCTGCAACTCAAAGAAGTTCCCCGACATACCCGCTCCACTCGAGAGGAAGCACGAGAGTCCCGCCCACATCCAGAGGAGCCCGTTTCGCCTCCTAGCTCGAGAGGAGGGATCCTTTCCCTGCGTGATCGGGAAAGAATTCCCGGCGTTCCCGTCGCATCTCAAGAGGAGGCGCTCTCCACAGGAAAGGCAAGAGGAACTCCAGGGTCGTGCCACCATTCCAGAGTCCCCCAGATATCTCAGTCCATTCCAGGGAAACCTGTTTTCCCCTGCACTGCCTCGACTTTCAAGCCGAGGATCGACTCACACCACGGTGGCACGTGGGACAGCCCTGTGGGAAAGCCTCGTGGAAAAGCCTCGTGGGAAAGCCTCGAGGAAAGCCACAGATCCCTTGATCCACGCGAAGGGAAGCGTGACACTGCTGCTACAGCTCGGGAGGAAAGCGCACGTGCATGCCCCCACTCGAGACGAGGACTGACTTCCCTGGGGAGACTCCAGAAGTACCCCAAGATCCATGTCAGCAATAGTGAGGAATCCTCAGCTTCCGGCACTTTCTACACACAAGGTCTTAGGCGCAGCATCAACGGGAGAGGAATCCCGAGAGGCCCCCGAGCAACTCGCATGGGGACTGGCCTTTCCTGAGGCCACCAGAGCGCGGTCACTGAGGTCCCCGTCATAAGTCGAGAGCACCTATTGCAACTCGAGAAAATTCAGGAGGTTCTCCCTTCCAGCCGAGATGAGGCCCATTTCCGCTGACGGTCTCGAGCTAATCACACCTAACCTCTGGAACTTCCAAAGGGTCCTTCACACCCTTGCTGCAACTCAAATAGTTCCCGACATACCCGGCTCCACTCGAGAGGAAGCATGAGAGTCCCGCCCACATGCAGAGGAGCCCCGTTTCCGTCTCCTAGCTCGAGAGGAGGGATCCTTTCCCTGCGTGGTCGGGAAAGAATTCCCGGCGTTCCCGTCGCATCTCAAGAGGAGGCGCTCTCCACAGGAAAGTCAAGAGGAACTCCAGGGTCGTGCCACCATTCCCAGAGTCCCCCAGATATCTCAGTCCATTCCAGGGAAACCTGTTTCCCCTGCACTGCCTCGACTTTCAAGCCGAGGATCGACTCACACACGGTGGCACGTGGGACAGCCCTGTGGGAAAGCCTCGTGGAAAGCCTCTTGGGGAAAGCCTCGAGGGAAAGCCACAGATCCCTTGATCCACGCGAAGGGAAGCGGGACACTGCTGCTACAGCTCGGGAGGAAAGGGCACGTGCATGACCCCACTCGAGACGAGGACTGACTCCCCTGGGAAGACTCCAGAAATACCCCAAGATCCATGTCAGCACTGAAGAGGAATGCTCAGGTTCCGGCACCGACTCGACACAAGGTCTTAGGCCCGGCATCGACGGGAGAGAAAATCCCGAGAGGCGCATGAGCAACTCGCATGGGGACTGGCCTTTCCTGAGGCCTCCCAGAGCGGGTCCCTGAGGTCCCCGTCGTACCTGCCGCAACTCGACAAAGTCCAGGAGGTTCTCCCCTCCAGGCGAGATGAGGCCCATTTCCGCTGAGGCGTCTCGAGGCTAATCACATCTAACGTCTGGAACTTCCAAAGGGTCCTTCACACCCTTGCTGCAACTCAAGAAATTCCCGACATACCCGTCTCCACTCGAGAGGAAGCACGAGAGTCCCGCCACATCCAGAGGAGCCCCGTTTCCGCCCCCTAGTTCGAGAGGAGGAATCCTTTCCCTGCGTGTCGGGAAAGAATCCCCGGCGTTTCCGTCGCATCTCAAGAGGAGGCGCTCCACAGGAAAGGCGAGAGGAACCCAGGGTCGTGCCACATTCCCAGAGTCCACCAGATGTCTCAGTCCATTCCAGGGAAACCTGTTTTCCCTGCACTGCCTCGACTTCCAAGCCGAGGATCGACTCACACCACGGTGGCACGTGGGACATCCCTGTGGGAAAGCCTCGTGGGAAAGCCTCGAGGGAAAGCCCCTGATCCTTGATCCACGGAAGGGAATCGTGACATTGCTGCTACAGCTCGGGAGGAAAGCGTCCGTGCATGCCCCCACTCGAGACGAGGACTGACTTCCCTGGGAAGACTCCAGAAGTACCCCAAGATCCATGTCGGCAATGGAGAGGAATCCTCAGGTTCGGGCACTGACTCCACACAAGGTCTTAGGACCCAGCATCGACGGAGTGGGAATCCCGAGAGGCCCGGAGCAACTCGCATGGGGACTGGCCTTTCCTGAGGCCACCAGAGCCGACTCTGAGGTCCCCGTCGTAAGTCGAGAGCACCTGCCAAACTCGAGAAATCAGGAGTTCTCCCCCCCTGCAGGCGAGATGAGGCCATTCCACTGAGGTGTCTCGAGGCTAATCACACTAACCTCTGGAACTTCCAAAGGGTCCTTCACACAAGCTGCAACTCAAGAAGTTCCCCGACACACCCGTCTCCACTCAAGAGGAAGCAGGAGGTCCCGGCCACATCCTGAGGAGCTCCGTTTCCGGCTCGTACCTCGAGATGAGGGATCCTTTCCCTGCTTGTTCGGAAAGAATTCCCGCATTCCATCGCATCTCAGGTGGCGCTCTCCAAAGGAAAGGGGAGAGAACTCCAGGGTCGTGCCACCATTCCAAGACTCCCCCAGATGTCTCAGTCCGTTCCACAGGAAACCTGTTTTCCCTGCACTGCCTGGGCTTTCATGCCGAGGATCGACTCACACCACCGTGACACGTGGGACAGCCCTGTGGGAAAGCCTCGTGGGAAAGACTCGAGGAAAGCCACAGATCCCTTGGTCCACGCAAGGGGAACCGTGACACTGCTGCTACAGCATGGGAGGAAATGGCACGCTCATGCCCCACTCGAGACGAGGCCTGACTCCCTTGTGGAGACTCCAGAAGTACCCCAAAATCCATGTCAGCACTGGAGAGGAATCCTCAGCTTCCGGCCCCGACTCCACACAAGGAGAGCACCTGCTGAAACTCGGAAATATCCAGGAGCCTCTCCGT
>NW_017200607.1:0-6956 GCF_001704415.2 Capra hircus
TGAGGCTTTCCCACAGGACTGTCCACCCACGTGCCACCGTGGTTTGAGTCGATCCTCGGCTTGAAAGTGGAGGCAGTGCAGGAAAAACAGGTTTCCCTGGAATGGACTGGGACACCTGAGGGACTCTGGGAATGGTGGCACGACCCTGGAGTTCCTCTCGCCTTTCCTGTGGAGAGCGCCTCCTCTTGAGATGCGACGGGAAGGCCGGGAATTCTTTCCCGACACGCAGGGAAAGGATCCCTCTACTCGAGCTAGGAGGCGGAAACGGGGCTCCTCTGAATGTGGGCGGGACTCTCGTGCTTCCTCTCGAGTGGAGACGGGTATGTCGGGGAACTTCTTGAGTTGCAGCAAGGGTGTGAAGGACCTTTGGAAGTTGCAAATGTTAGGTGTGATTAGCCTCGAGACGCCTCATCGGAAATGGGCCTCATCTCGCCTGGAGGGGAGAACCTCCTGGATTTTCTCGAGTTGCGGCAGGTGCTCTCGACTTACGTCGGGGACCTCAGGGACCCGCTCTGGCGGCCTCAGAAAAGGCCAGTCCGCAGGCGAGTTGTGCGCGGGCCTCTCGGGATTCCTCTCCCGTCGATGCCGGGGCCTAAATCCTTGTGTGTAGTCGGTGCCGGAAGCTGAGGAATCCTCTCCAGTGATGACTTGGATCTAGGGGTTCTTCTGGAGTCTCCCCAGGGGAGTCAGTCCTTGTCTCGAGTGGGGGCATGAACGTGCGCTTTCCTCCCGAGCTGTAGCAGCAGTGTCACGCTTCCCTTCACGTGGATTAAGGGATCTGTGGCTTTCCCTCGAGGCTTCCCCACAGGGCTGTCACACGTGGCACCGTAGTGTGAGTCGATCCTCGGCTTGAAAGTCGTGGCAGTGCAGGGAAAACAGGTTTCCCTGGAATGGACTGAGACATCTGGGGACAGTGGGAATGGTGGCACGACCCCTGGAGTTCCTCTCACCTTTCCTGTGGAGAGCGCCTCCACTTGAGATGCTGACCAGAAACGGCGGGAATTCATTTCCGACCACGCAGGGAAAGGATCCCTCCTCTCGAGCTAGTATGCGGAAACGGGCTCCTCTGGATGTGAGGCGGGACTCTCGTGCTTGCTCTCGAGTGGAGACCGGTATGTCGGGGAACTTCTTGATGTTGCAGCAAGGGTGTGAAGGACCCTTTGGAAGTTCCAGAGCTTAGAGTGTGATTAGCCTCGGTAGACGCCTCAGCGGAAATGCCGGCCTCATCTCGCCTGGAGGGGAGAACCTCCTGGATTTTCTCGAGTTGCGGCAGGTGTCTCTTTACTTACGACGGGGACCTCAGGGGACCCGCTCTGGTGGCCTCAGGAAAAGGCCAGTCCCCATGCGAGTTGCTCGGGGGCCTCTCGGGAATTCCTCTCCCATCGATGCCGGCGGCCTAAGACCTTGTGTGGAGTCGGGTGCCGGAACCTGAGGATTCCTCTCCAGTGCTGACATGGATCTTGGGGTACTTCTGGTGTCTCCCCAGGGGAGTCAGTCCTCGTCTCGAGTGGGGGCATGGCACGTGCACTTTCCTCCCGAACAGTAGCAGCAGTGTCACGCTTCCCTTCGCCGGTGGATCAAGGGAGGCTGTGGCTTTCACTCGAGGCTTTCCCACGAGGCTTTCCCACGTAGGCTTTCCCACAGGGCTGGTCCCACGTGCCACCATGGTGTGAGTCGATCCTCGGCTTGAAAGTCGAGGCAGTGCAGGGAAAACAGTTTTCCCTGGAATGGACTGAGACATCTGGGGGTCTCTGTGAATGTGGCACCGACGCACCTGGAGTTCCTCTCGCCTTTCCTGTGGGAGAGCGCCTCCTCTTGAGATGAGACGGGAACCCAGGGAATTCTTTCCCGACCACGCAGGGAAAGGATCCCTCCTCTCGAGATAGGAGGCGGAAACGGGCCTCCTCTGGATGTGGCGGGACTCTCGTGCTTCCTCTCGAGTGTAGACGGGTTAGTCGGGGAATTTCTTGGGTTGCAGCAAGGGTGTGAAGGACCGTTAGGAAGTTCCAGATGTTAGATATGATTAGCCTCGAGACGCCTCAGCGGAAATGGGCCTCATCTCGCCTGGAGGGGAGAACCTCCTGCATTTTTTCGAGTTGCGGCAGGTGCTCTCGATCTACGACGGGGACCTCAGGGACCCGCTCTGGTGGCCTCAGGAAAGGCCAGTCCCCGTGCGAGTTGCTCGGGGGCCTCTCGGGATTCCTCTCCCGTCGATGCCGGGGCCTAAGACCTTGTGTGGAGTCAGTGCGTGAACCTGAGGATTCCTCTCCAGTGCCGACATGGATCTTTTGGGTACTTCTGGAGTCTCCCCAGGGGCGTCAGTCCTCGTCTCCATTGGGGGCATGCAGGTAGGATTTCCTCCCGAGCTGTAGCAGGAGTGTCACGCATCCCTTTACGTGGATCAAGGGATCTGTGGCTTTCCCTATAGGCTTCCCAGGCTTTCCCACGAGGCTTTCCCACAGGGCTGTCCCACGTGCCACCGTGGTGTGAGTCGATCCTCGGCTTGAAAGTCGAGGCAGTGCAGGGAAAACATGGACTGAGACATCTGGGGGACTCTGGGAATGGTGGCACGACCCTGGAGTTCCTCTCGCCTTTCCTGTGGAGAGCGCCTCCTCTTGAGGTGCGACGGGAACGCGGGGAATTCTTTCCCCACCACGCAGGGAAAGGATCACTCCTTCGAGCTAGGAGGCGGAAACGGGGCTCCTCTGGATGTGGGCGGTACTCTCGTGCTTCATTTTGAGTGGAGACGGGTATGTCGGGGAACTTCTTGAGTTGCAGCAAGGGTGTGAAGGACCCTTTGAAAGTTCCAGAGGTTAGATGTGATTAGCCTCGAGATGCCTCAGCGGAAATGGGCCTCATTCTGGCCTGGAGGGGAGAACCTCCTGGATTTTCTCGAGTTTCGGCAAGTGCTCTCGACTTATGACGAGGACCTCAGGGACCCGCTCTGTTGGCCTCAGGAAAGGCCAGTCCCCATGCGTGTTGCTCGGGGGCCTCTCGGGATTCCTCTCCCGTCGATGCCGGGGTCTAAGATCTTGTGTGGAGTTGGTGCCAGAACCTGAGGATTCCTCTCCAGTGCTGACATGGATCTTGGGGTACGTCTGGAGTCTCCCCAGGGGAGTCAGTCCTCGTCTCGAGTGGGTGCATGCACGTGCGCTTTCCTCCCGAGCTCTAGCAGCAGTGTCATGCTTCTCTTCACGTGGATCAAGGGATCAGGGGCTTTCCCTCGAGGCTTTCCCACTAGGTTTTCCCACGAGGCTTCCCACAGGGCTGTCCACGTGCCCACCGTGGTGTGAGTCGATCCTCGGCTTGAAAGTCGAGGCAGTGCAGGGAAAACAGGTTTCCCTGGAATGGACTGAGATATCTGGGGGACTCTGGAATGGTGGCACGACCCTGGAGTTCCTCTCGCCTTTCCTGTGGAGAGCGCCTCCTCTTGAGATGCGACGGAACGCCAGGAATTCGTTCCCGACCACGCAGGGAAAGGATCCCTTCTCTCGAGCTATGAGGGGCAAACGGGGCTCCTCTGGATGTGGACGGGAATCTCGTGCTTCCTCTCGAGTGGAGACGGGTATGACGGGGAACTTCTGAGTTGCAGTAAGGGTTTGAGGGAACCTTTGGAAATTCCAGAGGTTAGGTGTGATTAGCCTCGAAACGCCTCAGGTGAAATGGGCCTCATCTTGCCTGGAGGGGAGAACCTCCTGTATTTCTCGAGTTGCGGCAGGTGCTCTCGATTTACAACGGGGACCTCATTGACCCTCTCTGGTGGCCTGAGGAAAGGCCAGTCCCCATCCGAGTTGCTCCTGGGCCTCTCGGGTTTCCTCTCCTGTCGATGCCGGGCCTAAGACCTTGTGTGGAGTTGGTGCCGGAACCTGAGGATTCCTCTCCAGTGCTGACATGGATCTTGGGGTACTTCCGGAGACTCCCCACGGGGTCAGTCCTTGTCTCGAGTGGTGGCATTCACGTGCGCTTTCCTCCCGAGCTGTAGCTGCAGTGTCACGCTTCCTGTCGCGTGGATTAAGGGATCAGCGTCTTTCCCTAGAGGCTTTCCCACGATGCTTTCCCACGAGGCTTACCCACAGGGCTGTCCCACGTGCCTCCGTGGTGTGAGTGGATCCTCGGCTTGAAAGTCGAGGCAGGGCAGGGAAAACAGGTTTCTCTGGAATGGACTGAGACATCTGGGGACTCTGGGAATGGTGGCTGCACCCCTGGAGTTCCTCTCGCCTTTCCTGTGGAGAGCGCCTCCTCTTGAGATGAGACGGGAACCCAGGGAATTCTTTCCCGACCACGCAGGGAAAGGATCCCTCCTCTCGAGATAGGAGGCGGAAACGGGCCTCCTCTGGATGTGGGCGGGACTCTCGTGCTTCCTCTCGAGTGTAGACGGGTTAGTCGGGGAATTTCTTGGGTTGCAGCAAGGGTGTGAAGGACCGTTAGGAAGTTCCAGATGTTAGATATTATTAGCCTCGAGACGCCTCAGCGGAAATGGGCCTCATCTCGCCTGGAGGGGAGAACCTCCTGCATTTTTTCGAGTTGCGGCAGGTGCTCTCGATCTACGACGGGGACCTCAGGGACCCGCTCTGGTGGCCTCAGGAAAGGCCAGTCCCCATGCGAGTTGCTCGGGGGCCTCTCGGGATTCCTCTCCCGTCGATGCCGGGGCCTAAGACCTTGTGTGGAGTCAGTGGCGTGAACCTGAGGATTCCTCTCCCAGTGCCGACATGGATCTTGGGGTACTTCTGGAGTCTCCCAGGGGCGTCAGTCCTCGTCTCCATTGGGGCATGCAGGTAGGATTTCCTCCCGAGCTGTAGCAGGAGTGTCACGCATCCTTTACGTGGATCAAGGGATCTGTGGCTTTCCCTATAGGCTTTCCCACGAGGCTTTCCCACGAGGCTTTCCCACAGGGCTGTCCCACGTGCCACCGTGGTGTGAGTCGATCCTCGCTTGAAATTCGAGGCAGTGCAGGGAAAACCATGGACTGAGACATCTGGGGGACTCTGGGAATGGTGGCACGACCCTGGAGTTCCTCTCGCCTTTCCTGTGGAGAGCGCCTCCTCTTGAGATGCGACGGGAACGCGGGGAATTCTTTCGCCCACCACGCAGGGAAAGGATCACTCCTTCGAGCTAGGAGGCGGAAAAGGGGCTCCTCTGGGATGTGGGGGCGGTACTCTCGTGCTTCATTTTGAGTGGAGACGGGTATGTCGGGGAACTTCTTGAGTTGCAGCAAGTGTGTGAAGGACCTTTGAAAGTTCCAGAGGTTAGATGTGATTAGCCTCGAGATGCCTCAGCGGAAATGGGCCTCATCTGGCCTGGAGGGGAGAACCTCCTGGATTTTCTCGAGTTTCGGCAAGTGCTCTCGACTTATGACGAGGACCTCAGGGACCCGCTCTGTTGGCCTCAGGAAAGGCCAGTCCCCATGCGTGTTGCTCGGGGCCTCTCGGATCCCTCTCCCATCGATGCCGGGGCCTAAGACCTTGTGTGGAGTCGGTGCCGGAACCTGAGGATTCCTCTCCAGTGCTGACATGGATCTTGGGGTAATTCTGGTTTCTCCCCACGGGAGTCAGTCCTCGTCTCGAGTGGGGCATGCACGTGCACTTTCCTCCCGAACAGTAGCAGCAGTGTCACGCTTCCCTTCGCGTGGATCAAGGGAGCTGTGGCTTTCCCTCGAGGCTTTCCCAAGGCTTTCCCACAAGGCTTTCCCACAGAGCTGTCCACGTGCCACCGTGGTGTGAGTCGATACTCGGCTTGAAAGTCGAGGTAGTGCAGGGAAAACAGGTTTCCCTGGAATGGACTGAGACATCTGGTGGTCTCTGTGAATGTGGCACGACCCTGGAGTTCCTCTCGCCTTTCCTGTGGAGAGCGCCTCCTCTTGAGATGAGACGGGAACCCAGGGAATTCTTTCCCGACCACGCAGGGAAAGGATCCCTTCTCTCGATCTAGGAGGCGGAAACAGGGCTCCTCTGGATATTGGCGGGACTCTCGTGCTTCCTCTCGAGTGGAGACGGTTATGTCGGGGAACTTCTTGAGTTGCAGCAAGGGTGTGACGGACCTTTTGAAGTTCCAAATGTTAGATGTGATTAGCCTAGAGACACCGCAGTGGAAATGGGTCTCATTTCGCCTGGAGGGGAGAACCTCCTGGATTTTCTCGAGTTGCGGCAGGTGCTCTCGACTTACGATGGGGACCTCAGGGACCCGCTCTGGTGGCCTCACGAAAGGCCAGTCCCCATGAGAGTTGATGTGGGGCCTCTCGGAACCCTTTCCCGTCGATGCCGGGGCCTAAGACCCTGTGTGGAGTCGGTGTCGGATCCTGAGGATTCCTCTCCAGTGCTGACATGGATCTTGGGGTACTTCTGGGAGTCTCCCCAGGGAGTCAGTCCTTCGTCTCGAGTGGGGGCATGCACGTGCCTTTCCCCCGCAGTAGCAGCAGTGTCACGCTTCCCTTTGCGTGGATCTAGGGATGTGTGGCTTCCCTCGAGGCTTTCCCACGCTCTCCACGAGACTATCCACAAGGCTGTCCCACGTGCCACCGTGGTGTGAGTCGATCCCGGCTTGAAAGTCGAGGCCAGTGCAGGGAAAACAGGTTTCCCTGGAATGGACTGGGACATCTGGGGACTATGGAATGGTGGCACGACCCTGGAGTTCCTCTCGCTTCTTTCTGTGGAGAGTGCCTCTTCTGAGTTGCGACAGGAACGCGGGGAATTCATTCCCGACCACGATGGGAAAGGATCCCTCCTCTCGAGCTTGGGAGGCGGAAATGGGGCTCCTTTGGATGTGGGGGGAACTCTCGTGCTTCCTCTCAATTGGAGCCGGGTATGTCGGGAACTTTTGAGTTGCAGCAAGGTGTGAATGACCCTTCGGAAGTTCAGAGGTTAGGTGTGATTATCCTCGAGACGCTCAGCGGAAATGGGCCTTCTCGCCTGGAGGGAGAGACCTCCTGGATTGTCTCGAGTTGCGGCAGGTGCTCTCGA
>NW_017200608.1:0-6955 GCF_001704415.2 Capra hircus
CTGCTGGAAAGCCTCGTGGGAAAGCCTTGTTTGGAAAAGCATCGTGGGAAAGCCTCGAGGGAAAGCCACTGATACCTTGATCCACACGACTGGAGCATGACACTGCTGCTACAGCTAGGGAGGAAAGCGCAGGTGCATGTCCCCACTCGAGACGAGGACTAACTCCCCTGGGAAGACTCCAGAAGTACCCCAAGATCCATGTCAGCACTGCACAGGAATCCTCAGATTCCGGCACCGACTCCACACAAGGTCTTAGGCCCCGACATCGACGGGAGAGGAATCCAAGAGGCCCGAGCAACTCGCATGGGGACTGGCCTTTCTGAGGCCCCAGAGCGGGTCCTTGAGGTCCCCGTCGTAGGTCGAGAGCCACAGCCCTATCTCGAGAAAATCCAGTAGGTTCTCCCCTCCAGGCGAGATGAGGCCCATTTCTGCTGAGGCGTCTCGAGGCTAATCACACCTAATCTCTGGAACTTCCAAACGGTGCTTCACACCCTGGCTGCAACTCAAGATGTTTCCCGACATACCGTCTCCATTCGAGAGGAAGCACGAGAGTCCCGCCCACATCCAGAGGAGCCCCGTTTCTGCCTACTAGCTCTAGAGGAGGGATCCTTTCCCTGCGTCACCGGGAAAGAAATCCCGGCGTTCCCGTCGCATCTCAAGAGGAGGCGCTCTCCACAGGAAAGGCGAGAGGAACTCCAGGGTCGTGCCACCTTTCCCAGAGTCCCCCAGATGTCTCAGTCCATTCCAGGGAAACCTGTTTTCCCTGCACTGCTTCGACATTCAAGCCGAGGATCGACTCACACCAGGGTGGCACGTCGGAGAGCCCTGTGGGAAAGCCTCGTGGGAAAGCCTCGTGGGAAAGCCTCATGGGAAAGCCTCGAGGGAAAGCCACAGATGCTTTGATCCACGCATAGGGAAGTGTGACTCTGCTGCTACAGCTCCGGAGGAAAGCGCACGTGCATGACCCCACTCGAGACGAGGACTGACTCCCCTGGGGAGACTCCAGAAGTATCCCAACATCCATGTCAGCACTGCAGAGGAATCCTCAGGTCCCGCCTCCGATACCACACAAGGACTTAGGCCCCGGCATCGACGGGAGAGGAATCCCGAGAGGCCCTGGAGCAACTCCCATGGGGACTGGCCTTTCCTGTGTCCACCAGAGCGGGTCCCTGAGGTCTCCATTGTAAGTCGAGAGCACCTGCCGCAACTCGAGAAAATCCAGGAGGTTTTCCCCTCCAAGCGAGATGAGGCCCTTGTCCGCTGAGGAGTCTCGAAGCTAATCACACCTAACCTCTGGAACTTCCAAACGGTTATTCACACCCTTGCTGCAACTAAAGAAGTTTCCCGACATACCCGTCTCCACTCGAGAGGAAGTACGAGAGTCCCGCTCACATCCAGAGGAGCCCCATTTACGCCTACTAGCGCGAGAGGAGGGATCCTTTCCCTGCGTGGTCAGGAAAGAATTCCCGGGGTTCCCATAGCATTTCAAGAGGAGCGCTCTCCAGAAGAAAGGCGAGAGGAAATCCAGGGTCGTGCCACCATTCCCAGAGTCCCCCAGATTCTCAGTCAATTCCAGGGAAACCTGTTTTCCCTGCACTTCCTCCACTTTCAAGCCGAGGATCGACTCACACCACGGTGGCACGTGGGACAGCCCTGTGGGAAAGCCTCGTGGGAAAGCCTCGCGGGAAAGCCTTGAAAGAAATCCACAAATGCCGTGATCCATGCGAAGGGAAGCGCAACACTGCTGCTTCAGCTCGGGAGGAAAGCGCACATGCATGCCCCCACTCGAGACGACGAAAGACTCCCCTGTGGAGACTCCAGAAGTAGCCCAAGATCCATGTCAGCACTGGAGAAGAATCCTCAGGTTCCGGCACCGACTCCACACAAGGTCTTAGGCCCCGGCATCGACGGTAGAGGAATCCCCGAGAGGCCCCCGAGCAACTCGCATGTGGACTGGCCTTTCCTGAGGCCACCAGAGCGGGTCCCCTGAGGTCCCCGTCGTAAGTCGAGAGCACCCTGCCGCAACTCGAGTAAATCCAAGAGGTTCACCCCTCCAGGCGAGATGAGGCCCATTTCCGCAGAGGCGTCTCGAGGCTAATCACACCTATCCTCTGGAACTTCCAAAGGGTCATTCACACCCTTGCTGCAACTCAAGAAGTTCCCCGACATACCCGTCTCCACTTGAGAGGAAGAACGAGAGTCCCGCTCACATCCAGAGGAGCCCCGTTTCCGCCTCCTAGCTCGAGAGGAGGGATCCTTTCCTTGCGTGGTCGAGAAAGATTTCCCGGCGTTCCCGACGCCTCTCAAGAGGTGGCGCTCTCCAGAGGAAAGGCGAGAGGAGCTCCATGGTCGTGCCACCAATCCCAGAGTCCCCCAGATGTCTCAGTCCATTCCAGGGAGACCTGTTTTCCCTGCACTGCCTCGACTTTCAAGCCGAGGATCGACTAACACCACGGTGGCACGTGGGACAGCCCTGTGGGAAATCCTCGTGGGAAAGCCTTGTTGGAAAGCATCGTGGGAAAGCCTCGAGGGAAAGCCACTGATACCTTGATCCATGCGACTGGAGCATGACACTGCTGCTACAGCTAGGGAGGAAAGCGCAGGTGCATGCCCCCACTCGAGACGAGGACTGACTCCCCTGGGGAGACGCCAGAAGTACCCAAAATCCATGTCAGAACTGCACAGGAAACCTCAGATTCCGGAACAGACTCCACACAAGGTCTTAGGCCCCGGCATCGACGGGAGAGGAATCCCGAGAGGCCCCGAGCAACTCGCATGGGGACTGGCCTTTTCTGAGGCCCCCAGAGCGGGTCCTTGAGGTCCCCGTCGTAAGTCGAGAGCAACTGCCCTATCTCGAGAAAATCCAGGAGGTTCTCCCCTCCAGGCGAGATGAGGCCCATTTCTGCTGAGGCGTCTCCAGGCTAATCACACCTAATCTCTGGAACTTCCAAACGGTGCTTCACACCCTGGCTGCAACTCAAGATGTTCCCCGACATACCGTCTCCACTCGAGAGGAAGCACGAGAGCCCCGCTCACATCCAGTGGAGCACCGTTTCTGCTACTAGCTCGAGAGGAGGAATCCTTCCCTGCGTCATAGGGAAAGAAATCCGGGCGTTCCCGTCGCATCTCAAGAGGAGGCGCGCTCCACAGGAAAGGCGAGAGGAACTCCAGGGTCGTGCCACCTTTCCCAGAGTCCCCCAGATGTCTCAGTCCATTCCAGGGAAACCTGTTTTCCCTGCACTGCCTCGACATTCAAGCGAGGATCGACTCACATCACGGTGGCACGTGGTACAACCATGTGGGAAAGCGTAGTGGAAAAGCCTCGTGTGAAAGTCTCCAGGGAAAGCCACAGATCCCTTGATCCCCGCGAAGGGAAGCGTGACAATGCTGCTACAGTTCGGGAGGAAATTGCACGTGCATGCCCCCATTCGAGACGAGGACTGACTCCCCTGGGGAGACTCCAGAAGTACCCCAAATCCATGTCAGCACTGGAGAGGAATCCTCAGGTTCCGGCACCGACTCCTCTCAAGACCTTAGGCCCCGGCATTGAAGGGAGAGGAATCCCGAGAGGCCCACGAGCAACTCGCATGGGGTCTGGCCTTTCCTGAGGCCATCAGAGCGGGTCCCTGAGGTCCCCTTGTAAGTCGAGAGCAACTGCCTCAACTCGAGATAATCCAGGAGGTTCTCCCCTCCAGGCGAGATGAGGCCCATTTCCGCAGAGGCGTCTCGAGGCTAATCACACGTAACCTCTGGAACTTCCAAGGGTCTTTCACACCTTTGCTGCAACTCAAGAAGTTCCCCGACATACCCGTCTCCACTCGAGAGGAAGCACGAGAGTCCCGCCCACTTCCCGAGGAGCCCCGTTTCCGCCTCCTAGCTCAAGAGGAGGGATCCTTTCCCTGCGATGTCGGGAAATAATTCCCGGCGTTCCCGTCGCATCTCAAGAGGAAGCGCTCTCCACAGGAAATGCGAGAGGAATTCCAGGGTCGTGCCACATTCCCAGAGTCCCCCAGATGTCTCAGTCCATTCCAGGGAAACCTGTTTTCCCTGCACAGCCTCGACCTTCAAGCCGAGGATTGACTCACACCACGGTGGCACGTGGACAGCCCTGTGGGAAAGCCTCGTGGGAAAGCCTCGTGAGAAATCCTCTTGGGAAAGCCTCGAGCGAAAGCCACAGATCCCTTGATCCACGCGAAAGGAAGCGTGACACTGCTGCTACAGCTCGGGAGGAAATCGCACGTGCATGCCCCACTCGGAACGAGGACTGACTCTCCTCGGAGACTCCAGAAGTACCCGAAGGTCCATGTCAGCACTGGAGAGGAATCCTCAGCTTCCGGCACCAACTCCATACAAGGTCTTAGGCCCCGGCATCGACGGGAGAGAAATCCCGAAAGGCTCCCGAGCAAATCGCATGGGGACTGGCCTTTCCTGAGGCCACCAGGGTGTCCCTGTGGTCCCCGTCGTAAGTCGAGAGCACCTGCCGCAACTCGAGAAAATCCAGGAGGTTGTCCCTCCAGGCGAGATGAGGCCCATTTCCGCTGAGGCGACTGGAAGCTAATCACACCTAATCTCTGGAACTTCCAAAGGGTCCTTCACAGCCTTGCTGCAACTCAAGAAGTTCCCCGACATACCCGTCTCCACTCAAGAGGAAGCACGAGAGTCCCGCCCATACAGAGGGGCCCCGTTTCTGCCTCCTAGCTCGAGAGGAGGGATCCTTTCCTTTCGTGGTCGGCAAAGAATTCCCGGCGTTCCGTCGCATCTCAGGAGGAGGCGCTCTCCACAGGAAAGGCGAGAGGAACTCCAGGGTCCTGCCACCATTCCCAGAGTCCCCAAGATGTCTCAGTGCATTCCAGGGAAAACCTGTTTTCCCTGCACTGCCTCGACATTCAAGCCGTGGATCGACTCACATCACGGTGGCACGTGGGACATCCATGTGGGAAAGCCTCGTGGGAAAGCCTCGTGTGAAAGCCTCCAGGGAAAGCCATAGATCCTTGATCCACGCGAAGGAAGCGTGACACTGCTGCTACAGCTGGGGAGGAAAGCGCACGTACATGCCCCCACTCGAGACGGGGACTGACTCCCCTGGGGAGACTCCAGAATTTCACTAAAATCCATGTCTGCACTGGAGAGGAAACCTCAGGTTCCAGCACCGACTCCACACAAGGTCTTATGCCCGGCATCGAAGGGAGAGGAATCCTGAGAGAACCCCGAGCAACTCGCAAGGGGACTGGCCTTTCCTGATGCCACCAGAGCGGGTCCCTGAGTTCCCCGTCGTCAATGGAGAGCACCTGTCACAACTTGAGAAAATCCTGGAGGTTCTACCCTCCAGGCCAGATGAGGCCCGTTTCCGCTGAGGCGTCTGGAGGCTAATACACCTGGCCTCTGGAAATTCCTACGGGTCCTTCACACACTTGCTGCAACTCAAGAAGTTCCCCGACATAACCCTCTCCCCTCAAGAGGAAGAACGAGAGTCCCCGCCACATCCAGAGGAGCCCCGTTTCCGCCTCATAGCTTGAGAGCAGGGATCCCTTCAATGCGTGGTCAGGAAAGAATTCCCTGTGTTACCGTTGCATCTCAAGAGGAGGCGCTCTCCACAGGAAAGGCGAGAGGAACTCCAGGGTCGTGCCACCATTCCCAGAGTCCCCAGATGTCTCCGTCCATTCCAGGGAAACCTGTTTTCCCTTCACTGCCTCGACTTTCAAGCGAGCATCGACTCACACCACCGTGACACGTGGAGAGCCCTGTGGGAAAGCCTCCTGGGAAAGCCTCGTGGGAAAGCCTCGAGGGAAAGCCACAGATCCCTTGATCCTCGCGAAGGGAAGCTCAACACTGCTGCTGCAGCTCGGAGGAAAGTGCACTTGCATGCCCCACTCATTACGAGGACTGACTCCCCTGGGGAGACTCCAGAATACCCCAAGATCCATGTCAGCACTGGAGAGGAATCCTCAGGTTCTGGCACCGACTCCACACAAGGTCTTTGGCCTGGGCATCCACGGGAGAGGAATCCCGAGAGGCCCAGAGTAACTCGCAAGGAAATGGCCTTTCCGAGGCCACCAGAGCGTGTCCCTGTGGTCCCCATCGTAAGTCGAGAGCACCTGCCGCAACTCCGAGAAAATCAGGAGGTTCTCCCTCCAGGCGAGATGAGGCCCATTTACGCTGAGGCAACTAGGGGGTAATCACACTTAAACTCTGGAACTTCCAAAGGGTCTTCACACCCTTGCTGCAAATCAAGAAGTTCCCGACATACCCGTCTCACCTCTAGAGGAATCGGAGAGTCCCGTCCATATCCAGAGTGGCCCCGTTTCCGCCTGCTAGCTCGAGAGGAGGGATCCTTTCCCTGTGTGGTCGAGAAAGAATTCCTAGCGTTCCCGTCGCATCTCAAGAGGAGGCGCTCTCCACAGGAAAGGCGAGAAGAACTCCAGGATCAGGCCCCATTCCCCAGAGTCCCCCAGATGTCTCAGTCCATTCCAGGGAAACCTGTTTTCCCAGCACTGCCTCGACTGTCAAGCCGAGGATCGACTCACTCCACGGTGGCACGTGGGACAGCCCTGTGGGTAAGCCTCGTGGGAAAGCCTCGTGGGAAAGCCTCCAGGAAGCCTGATCCCTAGATCCACGCGAAGGGAAGCGTGACACTGCTGCTACAGCTCTGGAGGAAAGCGCACGTGCATGCCCCCACTCGAGACGAGGACTGATTCCCCTGGGGAGACTCCAGAAGTACGCCAATATCCATGTCTGCACTGGAGAGGAATCTCAGGTTCGGCACCGACTCCACACAAGGTCTTAGGCCCTGGCATCGATGGGAGAGGAATCCGAGAGGCCCTGAGCAACTCGCATTGGGGACTGGCCTTTTCCTGAGGAAACCAGTGCGGGCCCCTGAGGCCCCATCGTAAGTCGAGAGCACTGCCGCAATTCGAGAAAATCCAGGAGGTTCTCCCCTCCAGGCGAGATGAGGCCC
>NW_017200609.1:0-6955 GCF_001704415.2 Capra hircus
TTGGGAGACTCCAGAAGTACGCCAAGATCCATGTCAGCACTGGAGAGGAATCCTCAGGTTCCGGTCCCGACTCCACACAAGGTCTTAGGCCCGGGCATCGACCGGAGAGGAATCCTGAGAGGCCCCCTAGCACCTCGCATGGGGACTGGCCTTTCCTGAGGTCACCAGAGCGGGTCCCTGAGGTCTCCGTCGTAACTCGAGAGCACCTGCCGCAACTCGAGAAAATCCAGGAGGTTCTCCCCTCCAGGCGAGATGAGGCCCATTTCCGCTGAGGCGTCTCGAGGCTAATCACACCTAACCTCTGGAACTTCCAAAGGGTCCTTCACACCCTTGCTGCAAGTCAAGAAGTTCTCCGACATACCCATATCCACTCGAGAGGAAGGACGAGGTTCCCGCCATATCCAGCGGAGCCCCGTTTCCGCCTCATAGCTCGAGAAGAGGGATCCTTTCCCTTCGTCGTCGGGAAAAGAATTCCCGGCCTTCCCGTCGCATCTCAAGAGGAGGCGCTCTCCACAGGAAAGACGAGAGGAACTCCAGGGCCTTGCCAGCATTCCAAGAGTCCCCCAGATGTCTAAGTCCATTCCAGAAGAAACTGTTTTCCCTGCACTGCCTCGACGTTCACGCCGAGGATCGACTCACACCACCGTGGCACGTGGGACAGCCCTGTTGGAAAGCCTCGTGGGAAAGCCTCAATGGAAAGCGACAGATCCTTGATCCACACGTCGGCAAGCGTGACACTGCTGCTGCAGGTCGTGAGGAAATGGCAGGTGCATGCCCCCACACGAGATGAGGACTGACTCCCCTGGTGAGACTCCAGAAGTACGGAAAGATTCATGTCAGCACTGGAGAGGCATCCTCAGGGTCTGGCCCCGACTCCACACAAGGTCTTAGGCACCGGCATCGATGGGAGAGGAATCCCTAAAGGCCCCTGGTAACTCGCATGGGGACTGGCCTTTCCTGAGGCCACCAGAGCGGGTCCCTGAGGACCCGTCGTAACTCGAGAGCACCTGCCGCAACTGGGTAAAATCCAGGAGGTTCTCCCCTCCAGGCGGGATGAGGCCCATTTCCTCTGAGGTGTCTGGAGGCTCATCACACCTAACCTCTGGAAATTAAAAAGGGTCCTTGCTGCAACTCAAGAAGTTCCCCGACATACCCGTCTCCACACGAGAGGAAGCACGAGGTCCCGCCACATTCAGTCCAAATTTCCGAGATGAAGGATCCTATCCTGCTTAGTCAGGAAAGATTTTTCGGCGTTCCATGGCATCTCAAGAGCAAGGGTTCTCAAAAGGAAAGGCAAGAGGAACTCCAGGGTCGTGCCACCATTTCAAGAGTCCCCCAGATGTCTCAGTCCATTTCAGAGGAACCCGTTTTCCCAGCACTGCCTCGACTTTCACGCCGAGGATCCACTCACACCATGGTGGCATGTGGGACAGCCCTGTGAGAAAGCCTCGAGGGAAAGCCACAGATCCTTGATCCCGCGACGGGAAGCGTGACACATCTGCTACACTGTCCCTGAGGTCACGGTCGTATGTGGAGAGTACCTGCCGCAACTCGAGAAAATCCAGGAGGTTCTCTGCTCCAGTCGAGATGAGGCCCATTTTCTCTGCGGCGTCTCGAGAGTAATCACAACTAAACTCTGGAACTTCCAAAGTGTCCTAAACACCTTGCTAAAACTCAAGAAGTTCCCCGACATACCCGTCTCCACTCCAGAGGAAGCACGAGGGTCCGGCAACCGCCAGAGGAGCTCCGTTTCCTCCTCCAAGCTCGAGATGAGGGATCCTTCCCTGCTTCCTCGGGAAAGAATTCCCGACGTTTCGACGCATCTCAAGAGGAGGCGCGCTGCACAGGAAAGGCGAGAGGAACTCATGGGTCGTGCCACCATTCCAAGAGTCCCCCAGATGTCTCAGTCCATTCCAGAGGATCCTGTTTTCCCTGCACTGCTTCGACTTTCACGCTGAGGATCGACTCACACCTGGTGGCACGTGTGACAACCCTGTGGGAAAGCCTCGTGGGAAAGCCTCGAGGGAAAGCCACAGATCCCTTAATCCACGCGACGGGAAGCGTGACACTGCTGCTACAGCACGGGAGGAAAGCGCACGTGCATGCCCCTACTCGAGACGAGAACTGACTCCCCTGGGGAGACTCCAGAAATACCCCAAGATGCATGTCAGCCCTGGAGAGGAATCCTCAGGTTCCGGCCCCGACTCCACACAAGGTCTTAGGCCCTGGCATCGACGGGAGAGGAATAGCGACAGGACCTCTAGCAACTCACATGGGGACTGGCCTTTCCTGAGGTAACCAGAGCGGGTCCATGAGGTCCCCGTCGTAGGTCGAGAGCACCTGCCGCAACTCGGTAAAATCCAGGAGGTTCTCCCCTGCAGGTGAGATGAGGCCCGTTTCCACTGATGTGTCTCGAGGCTAATCACACGTGAACTCTGGAACTTCTAAAGAGTCTTTCACAGTCATGCTGCAACTCAAGAAGTTCCCCGACATACCCGTCTCCACTCAAGAGGAAGCACAAGGGTCCCGGCCACATCCAGAGGAGCTCCGTTTCCGGCTCGTAGCTCGAGATGAGGGATCCTTTCCCTACTTGGTCGGGAAAGAATTCCCGGCATTCTCATCGCATCTCAAGAGGAGGCGCTCTCCAAAGGAAAGGGGAGAGGAACTGCAGGGTCGTGCCACCATTCCCAGAGTCCCCCGGATGTCTCATTCCATTCCAGGGAAACCTGTTTTCCCTGCACTGCCTCGACTTTCAAGCCGAGGATCGACTCACACCACGGTGGCACGTGGCACAGCCCCGTGGGAAGGCCTCGTGGGAAAGCCTCGTGGGAAAGCCTCGAGGGAAAGACACAGATCCCTTGATCCACGCGAAGGGAAGCGTGACACTGCTGCTTCAGCTCGGGAGGAAATCGCACGTGCATGCCCCCACTCGAGACGAGGACTGCCTCCACTAGGGAGACTCCATTAGTACCCCAAGATCCATGTCAGCACTGGAGAGGAATCCTCAGGTTCCACACTGACTCCACACAAGGTCTTAGGCCCGGGCATCGACGAGAGAGGAATCCCGAGAGGCCCACGAGCAACACGCATGGGGACTGGCCTTTCCTGAGGCCACAAGAGCGGGTCCCTGAGGTCCCCGTCGTAAGTCGAGAGCACCTGCCGCAACTCGAGAAAATCCAGAAGGTTCTCCCTCCAGGCGAGATGAGGCCCATTTCCGCTGAGACGTCTCGAGGTTAATCAGACCTAACCTCTGAAACTTCCAAAGGGTCCTTCACGTCCTTGCTGCAACTCAAGAAGTTCCCTGACATACCTGTCTCCACTCGAGAGGAAGCACGAGAGGCCTGCCACATCCAGAGGAGCCCCGTTTCCTTCTCCCAGCTCGAGAGGAGGGATCCTTTCCCTGCGTTGTCGGGAAAGAATTCCCGGCGTTCCCATAGCGTCTCAAGAGGAGTCGCTCTCCACAGGAAAGGCGAGAGGAACTCCAGGGTGGTGCCACCATTCCCAGAGTCCCCCATGTCTCAGTGCATTTCACGGAAACCTGTTTTACCTGCATTGCCTTGGCTCTCAAGCCGAGTATCCATTCAAACAACGGTGGCATGTGGGACAGCCCTTTGGGAAAGCCTCGTGGGAAAGCCTCGTGGGAAAGACTCGAGGGAAAGCCACAGATCCCTTACTCCACAAGAAGAGAAGCGAGATACTGGCAGCTACAGCTCGGGAGGTAAGCGCATGTGCATGCGCCCACTCCAGACGAGGACTGACTCCCCTGGGGAGACTCCAGAAGTACCCAAGATCCATGTCAGCAAGGAGAGGAAACCTCAGGTTCCTGCACCGACTCCACACAAGGCCTTAGGCCCCGGCATCGACGGGAGTGAAATCCCGAGAGGCCCCCGAGCAACTCGCATGGGGACTGGCCTTCCTGAGGCCACCAGAGCGAGTCCCTGAGGTCCCCGTCATAAGTCGAGAGAACCTGCCACAACTCGAGAAAATCCAGGAGGTTCTTCCCTCCAGACGAGATGAGCCCCATTTCCGCAGAGGCGACTCGAGGCTAATCACACCTAACCTCTGGACCTTCCAAAGGGCCCTTCACACCCCTTGCTGCAACTCAAGAAGTTCCCTGACATACCCGTCTCCACTCGAGAGGAAGCACAAGAGTCCCGCCCACATCCAGAGGAGGCCTTTTTTCTGCCTCCTAGCTCGACAGGAGGGATCCTTTCCTGCGTGTTCAGAAAAGAATTCTCAGCGTTCCCGTCACATATCAAGAGGGGGCGCTCTCCACAGGAAAGGCGAGAGGAACTCCAGGGTCGTGTCACCATTCCCAGAGTCCCCCAGATGTCTCAGTCCATTCCAGGGAAGCCTGTTTCCCCGGCACTGCCTCGACTTTCAAACCGAGGATCGACTGACACCGCGGTGGCACGTGGGACATCACTGGGGGAAAGCCTCGTTGGAAAGCCTGGAGGGAAAGACACAGGTCCCTTGATCCACGCAAAGGGAAGCGTGACACTGCTGCTTCAGCTCGGGAGGAAAGCTCACGTGCAAGGCCCCACTCGAGACGAGGACTGACACCTCTGGGGGGACTCCAGAAGTACCCAAGATCCATGTCAGCACTGGAGAGGAATCCTCAGGTTCCAGAACCGACTCCACACAAGGTCTTAGGCCCCGGCATCGACGGGAGAGGAATCCTGAGAGCCACCGAGCAACTCGCATGGGGACTGGCCTTTCCTGAGGCCACCAGAGTGGGTCCCTGAGGTCCCCGTCGTAAGTCGAGAGCACCTGCCGCAACTCGAGAAAATCCAGGAGGTTCTCCCCTCCAGGCGAGATGAGGCCCATTTCTGCTGAGGTGTCTGGAGGCTAATCACATCTAACTTCTGGAACTTTCAAGGATTCCTTCACACCCTTGCTGCAACTCAAGAAGTTCCAGGACATACCCGTCTCCACTCGAGAGGAAGCACGAGAGTCCCGCCCACATATAGAGGAGCCCCGTTTCCGCCTCCTAGCTCGAGAGGAGGGATCCTTTCCCTGCGTGGTCGGGAAAAAATTCCCGGCGTTCCGGTCGCAACTCAATAGGAGGGGCTCTCCACAGGAAAGGCGAGAGGAACTCCAGGGTCGTGCCACCATTCCGAGAGACCCCAGATGTCTCAGTCCATTCCAGGAAAACCTGTTTTCCCTGCACTGCCTCGACTGTCAAGCCGAGGATCGACTCACACCACGGTGGCACGTGGACAGCCCTGTGGGAAAGACTCGTGGGAAAGCCACAGATTCCTTGATCCACGTGAAGGGACGCGACACTGCTGCTACAGCTCGGAAGGAAAGCGCACGTGCATGCCCTCTCTCGAGACGAGGACTGACTCCCCTGGGGAGACTCCAGAAGTACCCAAGATCCATGTCAGCACTGGAGAGGAATCGTCAGGTTCCAGCACTGACTCCACACAAGGTCTTAGGCGCCAGCATCGACGGGAGAGGAATCCGAGAGGCCCCCGAGCAACTGGCATGGGGACTGGCCTTTCCTGAGGCCACCAGAGCGGGTCCCTGAGGTCCCAGTCGTAAGTCGAGAGCACCTGCCGCAACTCGAGAAAATCCAGGAGGTTCTCCCCGCCAGACGAGATGAGGCCCATTTCCGCTGAGGCGTCTCGAGGCTATTCACACTTAACCTCTGGAACTTCCAAAGGGTCCTTCACACCATTTCTGCAACTCAAGATGTTCCCCGACATACCCGTCTCACTAGAGAGGAAGCACGAGAGTCCGCCCACATCCAGAGGAGCCCGTTTCCGCCTCCTAGCTCGAGAGGAGGATCCTTTCCCTGCGTGGTCGGGAAAGAATTCCCGGCGTTCCCGTCGCATCTCAAGAGCAGGCGCTCTCCACAGGAAAGGGGAGAGGAACTCCAGGGTCGTGTCACCATTCCCAGAGTCCCCAGAAGTTTCAGTCCATTCCAGGGAAACCTGTTTTCCCTGCACTGCCACGACTTTCAAGCCGAGGATCGACTCACACCACGGTGGCACGTGGACAACCCTGCTGGAAAGCCTCGTGGGAAAGCTTTGTGGGAAAGCCTTGAGTGAAAGCCACAGATCCTTTGATCCAAGGGAAGGGAAGCGTGACACTGCTGCTTCAGGTCGGGAGGAAAGCGCACGTGCATGCCCCCACTGGAGACGAAGACTGACTCCCCTGGGGAGACTCCAGAAGTACACCAAGATCCATTTCTGCACTGGAGAGGAATCCTCAGGTTCCGGCAGCGTCTCCACACAAGGTCTTAGGCGCTGGCATCGAGGGGAGAGGAATCACGAGAGGCCCGAGCAACTCGCATGGGGACTGGCCTTTCCTGAGGCCACCAGAGCGGGTCCCTGAGGTCCCCGTCGTAAGTCGAGAGCACCTGCCGCAACTCGAGAAAATCCAGGAGGTTCTCCCCCTCCAGGCGAGATGAGGCGCATTTCCCCTGTGGCATCTCGAGGCTAATCACATCTAACATCTGGAACTTCCAAAGGGTCCTTCACACCCTTGCTGCAACTCAAGAAGTTCCCCGACATACCCGTTTCCACTCGAGAGGAAGCACGAGAGTCCCGCCCACATCCAGAGGAGCCCCGTTTCCGCCTGCTAGCTCGAGAGGAGGGATCATTTACCTGCGTGGTCGGGAATGAATTCCCGGCATTTCCGTCACATCTCAAGAGGAGGCGCTCTCCACAGGAAAGGCGAGAGGAACTCCAGGGTCGTGCCACATTCCCAGAGTTCCCCAGATGTCTCACTCCATTCCAGGGAAACCTGTTTTCCCTGCACTGCCTCGACCTTCAAGCCGAGGGTCGACTCAACAACGGTGGCACGTGGGACAGCCCTGTGGGAAAGCCTCGTGGGAAAGCCTTGGAAAGCCTCGAGGGAAAGCCCCCTGATCCGCTTGATACACGCGAAGGGAAGCGTGACACTGCAGCTTCAGCTCGGGAGGAAAGCGAGTGCATTCCCCCAATCGAGA
>NW_017200610.1:0-6955 GCF_001704415.2 Capra hircus
GAAAAGAAGGGATCCTTCCCTGCGTGGTCGGGAACGAATTCCGGCGTTCCCGTCGCATCTCAAGAGGAGGCGCTCTCCACAGGAAAGAGAGAGAGGAACTCCAGGTCGTGCCACCATTCCAGAGTCCCCCAGATGTCTCAGTCCATTCCAGGGAAACCTTTTTCCTGCCAATGTTTCGACATTCAAGCCGAGGATCGATTCACACCACGGTGCCACGTGGGACAGCCCTGTGGGAAAGCCTCGTGGGAAATCCTCTTGGGAAAGCCTCGTGGGGAAAGCCTCGAGCGAAAGCCACAGATCCCTTGATGCACGTGAAGGAAGCGTGACACTGCTGCTACAGCTCGGGGAGGAAAGCCACGTGCATCCCCCCCTCGAGACGAGGACTGACTCCCCTGGGAGACTCCAGAAGTACCCAAGATCCATGTCAGCACTGGAGAGGAATCCTGAGGTTCCGGCACCCACTCCACACAAGATCTTAGGCTCCGGCATCGACGGGAGAGGAATCCGAGAGAGCGACGCGAGCAACTCGCATGGGGACTGGCCTTTCCTGAGGCACCACCGGGTCCCTGAGGTCCCCGTCGTAAGTCGAGAGCACCTGCCGCAACTCGAAGAAAATCCAGGAGGTTCTCCCCTCCAGGCGAGATGAGGCCTATTACCCCTTAGGCGTCTCGAGGCTAATCACACCTAACCTCTGGAACTTCCAAAGGGTCCTTCACACCCTTGCTGCAACTCAAGAAGTTCCCCGATTTACCCGTCTCACTCGAGAGGAAGCAGGGAGTTCCCCCACATCCAGAAGAGCCCCGTTTCCGCCTTCTAGCTCGAGAGGAGGGATCATTTCCCTGCGTGGTGGTGAAAGAATTCCCCACGTTCCCGTCGCATCTCAAGAGGAGGCGCTCTAAACAGGAAAGGCGAGAGGAACTCCAGCATCGTGCCACCATTCCCAGAGTCCCCCGGATGTCTCAGTCCATTCCAGGAAAACCTGTTTTCCCTGCACTGCCTCGACTTTCAAGCCGAGGATCGACTCACACCACGGTGGCACGTGGGACATCCCTGTGGGAAAGCCTCGTGGGAAAGCCTCCACGGAAAGCCACAGATTCCTGGATCCACGCGAAGGGAAGCATGACACTGCTGCTACAGCTCTGGAGGAAAATGCACGTGCATGCATCCACTAGAGACGAGGACTGACTCACCTGGGAGACTCCAGAAGTACCCCAAGGTCCATGTAAGCACTGCAGAGGTATTCTCAGGTTCCGGCACCGACTCCACACAAGGTATAAGGCGCCGGCATCGACGGAGAGGAATCCCGAGAGGCCGAGCAACTCGCATGGTGACTGGCCTTTCCTGAGGCCACCAGAGCGAGTCCCTGAGGACCCCGTCTTAAGTCCACAGCACCTGCCGCAACTCGAGAAAATTCAGGAGGTTCTCCCCTTCAGGCGACATGAGGCCCATTTGTGCTGAGGCGTCTCGAGACTAATCACACCTAACCTCTGGAACTTACAAAGCGTCTTTCACACCCTTGCTGCAACTCAAGAAGTTCCTCGACATACCCGTTTCCCCTCTAGAGGAAGCACGAGAGTCCCGCCCACATCCAGAGGAGCCTGGTTTCCGCCTCCTAGCTCGAGAGGAGGGATCCTTTCCCTGCGTGGTCGGGAAAGAATTCCTGGCGTTCCCGTCGCATCTCAAGAGGAGGCGCTCTCCACAGAAAAGGCGAGAGGAACTCCAGTGTCGAGCCACATTCCCAGAGTCCCCAGATGTCTCAGTCCATTCCAGGGAAACCTGTTTTCCTCTGCACTGCCTTCGACTTTCAAAGCGAGGATCGACTTCACACCACGGTGGCACGTGGGACAGCCCTGTGGGAAGCACTCTGTGGAAAGCCTCGGAGGGGAGGAGCCACAGATCCCTTGATCCACGGGACGGGAAGCTTGACACTGCTACTACAGCTCGGGAGGAAAGCGCACGTGCATGCCCCCACTCGAGACGAGGACTGACTCCCCTGGGGAGAGACTCCAGAAGTACCCCAAGATCCATGTCAGCACTGGAGAGGAATCCTCAGGTTCCGGTCACCGACATCCAAACAAGGTCTTAGGCCCCAGCATCGACGGGAGAGGAATCCTCGAGAGGCCCCCGAGCACACTTGCATGGGGGACTGGCCTTTCCTGAGGCCACCAGAGCGGGTCACTGAGGTCCCCGTCATAAGTCGAGAGCACCTGGCCGTATCTCGGAGAAAAACCAGGAGGTTCTCCCCTCCAGGCGAGATGAGGCCCATTTCCAGCTGAGGCGTCTAGAGGCTAATCACAACCCAACCTCTGGAACTTCCAAAGGGGCCTTCACACCCTTAGCTGCAACTCAAGAAGTTCCCCGACATACCCGTCTCCACTCCAGAGAAAGCACGAGAGTCCCGCCCACAATCCAGAGGAGCCACCGATTCACGCCTCATAGCTCGAGAGGAGGGATCCTTTCCCTGCGTGGTCGGGAAAGAATTCCCTGCGTTCCCGTCGCATCTCAAGAGGCAGGCGCTCCACAGGAAAGGCGAGAGGAACTCCAGGGTCGTGCGACCATTCCCAGATGTCCCGCAAATGTCTCAGTCCATTCCAGGGTAAGCTGTTTTCCCTGCACTGCCTCGACTTTCAAGCCGAGGATCGACTCACACACACGGTGGCACGTGGAACAGCCCTGTTGGGTAAGCCTCGTGGGAAAGCCTCGTGGGAAAGCCTCGAGGGAAAGCCAGCAGATCCCCTTGATCCACGCGACGGGAAGCGTGACACTGCTGCTACAGCTCGGGAGGAAAGCGCACGTGCATGCCACCAGCTTGGAGACGAGGGACTGACTCCCCTGGGGAGACTCCAGGAAGTACCCCAAGATCCATGTCAGCACTGGAGAGGAATCCTCAGGTTCCGGCACCGACTCCACACAAGGTCTTAGGCCCCGGCATCGACGGGAGAGGAATCCGGAGAGGCCCCGAGCAACTCGGCATGGGGACTGGCCTTTCCTGAGGCCACCAGAGCAGGGTCAATCTGAGGTCCCCGTCGTAAGTCGAGAGCACCTGCCGCAACTCCGAGAAAATCCAGGTAGGTTCTCCCCTCCAGGCGAGATGAGGCCCATTTTCGCCTGAGGCGTTCTCGAGGCTAATCACACCTAACCTCTGGAACTTCCAAAGGGTCCTTCACAACCCTTGCTGCAACTCAAGAATTCCCCGACATACCCGTCTCCACTCGAGAGGAAGCACGAGAGTCCCGCCCACATCCAGAGGAGCCCCGTTTCCCCCTCATAGCTCGAAAGAAGGGATCCTTTCCCTGCGTGGTCGGGAACGAATTCCGGCGTTCCCGTCGCATCTCAAGAGGAGGCGCTCTCCACAGGAAAGGAGAGAGGAACTCCAGGGTCGTGCCACCATTCCCAGAGTCCCCCAGATGTCTCAGTCCATTCCAGGGAAACCTGTTTTCCCTGCAATGTTTCGACATTCAAGCCGAGGATCGATTCACACCACGGTGCCACGTGGGACAGCCCTGTGGGAAAGCCTCGTGGGAAATCCTCTTGGGAAAGCCTCGTGGGAAAGCCTCGAGCGAAAGCCACAGATCCCTTGATCCACGTGAAGGGAAGCGTGACACTGCTGCTACAGCTCGGGAGGAAAGCGCACGTGCATCCCCCCTCGAGACGAGGACTGACTCCCCTGGGGAGACTCCAGAAGTACCCCAAGATCCATGTCAGCACTGGAGAGGAATCCTGAGGTTCCGGCACCCACTCCACACAAGATCTTAGGCTCCGGCATCGACGGGAGAGGAATCCGAGAGGACCGCGAGCAACTCGCATGGGGACTGGCCTTTCCTGAGGCCACCAGAGCGGGTCCCTGAGGTCCCCGTCGTAAGTCGAGAGCACCTGCCGCAACTCGAGAAAATCCAGGAGGTTCTCCCCTCCAGGCGAGATGAGGCCTATTACCCCTTAGGCGTCTCGAGGCTAATCACACCTAACCTCTGGAACTTCCAAAGGGTCCTTCACACCCTTGCTGCAACTCAAGAAGTTCCCCGATTTACCCGTCTCCACTCGAGAGGAAGCAGGGGAGTTCCCCCACATCCAGAAGAGCCCCGTTTCGCCTTCTAGCTCGAGAGGAGGATCATTTCCCTGCGTGGTGGTGAAAGAATTCCCCACGTTCCCGTCGCATCTCAAGAGGAGGCGCTCTAAACAGGAAAGGCGAGAGGAACTCCAGCATCGTGCCACCATTCCCAGAGTCCCCCGGATGTCTCAGTCCATTCCAGGAAAACCTGTTTTCCCTGCACTGCCTCGACTTTCAAGCCGAGGATCGACTCACACCACGGTGGCACGTGGGACATCCCTGTGGGAAAGCCTCGTGGGAAAGCCTCCACGGAAAGCCACAGATTCCTGGATCCACGCGAAGGGAAGCATGACACTGCTGCTACAGCTCTGGAGGAAAATGCACGTGCATGCATCCACTAGAGACGAGGACTGACTCACCTGGGAGACTCCAGAAGTACCCCAAGGTCCATGTAAGCACTGCAGAGGTATTCTCAGGTTCCGGCACCGACTCCACACAAGGTATAAGGCGCCGGCATCGACGGGAGAGGAATCCCGAGAGGCCCCGAGCAACTCGCATGGTGACTGGCCTTTCCTGAGGCCACCAGAGCGAGTCCCTGAGGACCCCGTCTTAAGTCCACAGCACCTGCCGCAACTCGAGAAAATTCAGGAGGTTCTCCCCTTCAGGCGACATGAGGCCCATTTGTGCTGAGGCGTCTCGAGACTAATCACACCTAACCTCTGGAACTTACAAAGCGTCTTTCACACCCTTGCTGCTGCAACTCAAGAAGTTCCTCGACATACCCGTTTCCCCTCTAGAGGAAGCACGAGAGTCCCGCCCACATCCAGAGGAGCCTGGTTTCCGCCTCCTAGCTCGAGAGGAGGGATCCTTTCCCTGCGTGGTCGGGAAAGAATTCCTGGCGTTCCCGTCGCATCTCAAGAGGAGGCGCTCTCCACAGAAAAGGCGAGAGGAACTCCAGTGTCGAGCCACATTCCCAGAGTCCCCCAGATGTCTCAGTCCATTCCAGGGAACCTGTTTTCCCTGACTGCCTTGACTTTCAAACCGAGGATCGACTCACACCACGGTGGCACGTGGGACAGCCCTGTGGGAAGCATTGTGGGAAAGCCTCGAGGGAGAGCCACAGATCCCTTGATCCACGGGACGGGAAGCTTGACACTGCTACTAGAGCTCGGGAGGAAAGCGCACGTGCATGCCCCCACTCAAGTCGAGGACTGACTCCCCTGGGGAGACTCCAGAAGTACCCCAAGATCCATGTCAGCACTGGAGAGGAATCCTCAGGTTCCGTCACCGACACCAAACAAGGTCTTAGGCCCCAGCATCGACGGGAGAGGAATCTCGAGAGCCCCCGAGACACTTACATGGGGACTGGCCTTACCTGAGGCCACCAGAGCGGGTCACTGAGGTCCCGTCATAAGTCGAGAGCACCTGCCGTATCTGGAGAAAAACAAGGAGGTTCTCCCTCCAGGCGAGATGAGGCCCATTTCCACTGAGGCGTCTAGAGGCTAATCACAACCAACCTCTGGAACTTACAAAGGGGCCTTCTCACCCTTACTGCAACTCAAGAAGTTCCCTGACACACCCGTCTCCACTCCAGAGAAAGCACGAGAGTCCCGCCCACATCCAGAGGAGCCCCGATTCCACCTCATAGCTCGAGAGGAGGGATCCTTTCCCTGCGTGGTCGGGAAAGAATTCCCCGCGTTCCCGTCGCATCTCAAGAGGAGGCGCTCCCACAGGAAAGGCGAGAGGAACTCCAGGGTCGTGCGACCATTCCCAGTGTCCCGCAAATGTCTCAGACCATTCCAGGGTAAGCTGTTTTCCCTGCACTGCCTCGACGTTCAAACCGAGGATCGACTCACACCACGGTGGCACGTGGAACAGCCCTGTGGGTAAGCCTCGTGGGAAAGCCTCGTGGGAAAGCCTCGAGTGAAAGCCGCTGATCCCTTGATCCACCTGACGGGAAGCGTGACACTGCTGCTACAGCTCGGGAGGAAAGCGCACGTGCATGCCACCAGTTGAGACGAGGACTGACCCCCGGGGAGACTCCGGAAGTAACGCAAGATCCATGTCAGCACTGGAGAGGAATCCTCAGGTTCCGGTACCGACTCCACACAAGTTCTTAGGCCCCGGCATCGACGGAGAGGAATCCGGAGAGGCCCAGGAGCAACTCGGATGGGGACTGGCCTTTCCTGAGGCCACCAGAGAGGGTCAATTAGGTCCCCGTCGTAAATCGAGAGCACCTGCCGCAACCCGAGAAAATCCAGGTGGTTCTCCCCTCCAGGAGAGATGAGGCGCATTTCACCTGAGGCGTTTCGTGGCTAATCACACCTAACCTCTGGAACTTCCAAAGGTTCCCTCAAACCCTTACTGCAACTCAAGAATTCCCCGGCATACCCGTCTCCACTCGAGAGGAAGCACGAGAGTCCCGCCCACATCCAGAGGAGCCCCGTTTCCCCCTCATAGCTCGAAGAAGGATCCTTTCCCTGCGTGGTCGGGAACGAATTCCGCGTTCCCGTCGCATCTCAAGAGGAGGCGCTCTCCACAGGAAAGGAGAGAGGAACTCCAGGGTCGTGCCACCATCCCAGAGTCCCCCAGATGTCTCAGTCCATTCCAGGGAAACCTGTTTTCCCTGCAATGTTTCGACATTCAAGCCGAGGATCGATTCACACCACGTGTGCCACGTGGGACAGCCCTGTTGGGAAAGCCTCGTGGGAATCCTGGGAAAGCCTCGTGGGAAAGCCTCGAGCGAAAGCCACAGATCCCTTGATGCACGTGAAGGGAAGCGTGACACTGCTGCTACAGCTCGGGAGGAAAGCGCACGTGCCATCCCCCTCGAGACGAGGACTGACTCCCCTGGGAGACTCCAGAAGTACCCCAAGATCCATGTCAGCACTGGAGAGGAATCCTGAG
>NW_017200611.1:0-6954 GCF_001704415.2 Capra hircus
TCACGCGGAGGACCGACTCACACGATGGTGGCACGTGGGACAGCCCTGTGGGAAAGCCTCGTGGGAAAGCCACGTGGGAAAGCCTCGAGGGAAAACAAGAAACCCTTTGATCAACCCAACGGGAAAATTGACTCTGCTCCTAATGCTCGGGAGAAAAGCGCACGTGCATGCCCCCATTGGAGACGAAGATGACTCCCCTGTGGAGACTCCAGTAGTACCCCAAGATCCATTTCAGCACTGGAGAGGAAACCTCAGGTTCGGGCACCGATTCCAAAAAAGGTCTTAGGCCCCGTCATCGACCGGAGAGGAATCCCGAGAGGCCCCTTAGCAACTCGCAAGTCGACTGGCATTACCTGAGTGGACCAGAGCGGGTTACATAAGTCCCGGTCGTAACTGGAGAGCACCTGCTGAAACTCGAGAAAACCCAGGAGGTTTCCCCTGCAGTTGAGATGAGGCCCATTTCCGCTGAGACGTCTCAAGTCTAATCACACCTAACCTCTGGAACTTCCAAAGGGTCCTTCACACCCTTGCTGCAAACTCAAGAAGATCCCCGACATACCTCTCTCCACTCGAGAGGAAGAACGAGAGTCCCGCCCCACATACAGAGGAGCCCCGTTTCCGCCTCCTAGCTCGAGAGGAGGGATCCTTTCCCTGCATGGTCAGGAAAGAACTCCCGGCGTTCCTGTCTCATCTCAAGAGGAGGCGCTCTCCACAGGAAAGGGGAGAGGAACTCCAGGGTCTTGCCACCATTCCCAGAGTCCCCCAGATGTCTCAGTCCATTCCAGGGAAACCTGTTTTATTTATTAATGTAAGATTAGATTAAGAAATTATAGTGTAGTAAGAAGATTAACTGGAGGAAAAAGGTTGAATAGCTAGGTTTACGCGGAAGGCCAATAAAATTCCCGAAAAGGAATTTTCTGGCGGACTCTGGGAATGGTGGGCACGACCCTCGGAGTTCTCTTGCCTTTCCTGTGGAGAGCGCCTCCTCTTGAGATGCGCCGGGAACGCCGGGAATTCTTTCCCGACCACGCAGGGAAAGGATCCCTCCTCTCGAGCTAGGAGGCGGAAACGGGGCTCCTCTGGATGTGGGCGGGACTCTCGTGCTTCCTCTCGAGCGGAGACGGGTATGTCGGGGAACTTCTTGAGTTGCAGGCAAGGGTGTGAAGGACCCTTTGGAAGTTCCAGAGGTTAGGTGTGATTAGCCTCGAGACGCCTCAGCGGAAATGGGCCTCATCTCGCCTGGAGGGGAGAACCTCCTGGATTTTCTCGAGTTGCGGCAGGTGCTCTCGACTTACGACGGGGACCTCAGGGACCCGCTCTGGTGGCCTCAGGAAAGGCCAGTCCCCATGCAAGTTGCTCGGGGGCCTCTCGGGATTCCTCTCCCCTCGATGCCGGGGCCTAAGATCTTGTGTGGAGTCGGTGCCGGAACCTGAGGATTCCTCTCCAGTGCTGACATGGATCTTGGGGTACTACTGGAGTCTCCCCAGGGAGTCATTCCTCGTCTCGAGTGGGGGCATGCACGTGCGCTTTCCTCCCGAGCTGTAGCAGCAGTTTCACGCTTCCCTTCGCGTATATCAAGGGATCTGTGGCATTCCCAAGAGGCTTTCCCACAGGGCTGTCCACGTGCCACCGGGGTGTGAGTCGATCCTCGGCTTGAAAGTCGAGGCAGTGCAGGGAAAACAGGTTTCCCTGGAATGGAGTGAGACATCTGGGGGACTCTGGGAATGGTGGCACGACCCTGGAGTTCCTCTCGCCTTTCCTGTGGAGAGCGCCTCCTCTTGAGATGCGACGGGAACGCCGGGAATTCTTTCCCGACCACGCAGGGAAAGGATCCCTCCTCTCGAGCTAGGAGGCGGAAACGGGGCTCCTCTAGATGTGGGCGGGACTTTCGTGCTTCCTCTCGAGTGGAGACGGGTATGTCGGGGAACTTCTTGAGTTGCAGCAACGGTGTGAAGGACCCTTTGGAAGTTCCAGATCTTAGATGTGATTAGCCTCAAGACGCCTCAGCGGAAATGGGCCTCATCTCGCCTGGAGGGGAGAACCTCCTGGATTTTCTCGAGTTGCGGCAGGTGCTCTCGACTTACGACGGGGACCTCAGGGACATTCTCTGGTGACCTCAGGAAAGGCTAGTCCCCTTGCGAGTTGCTCAGGGGCCTCTCGGGTTTCCTCTCCCGTCGATGCCGGGTCCTAAGACCTTGTGTGAAGTCGGTGCCGGAACCTGAGGATTCCTCTCCAGTGCTGACATGGATCTTGGGGTACTTCTGGAGTCTCCCCAGGGGAGTCAGTTCTCGTCTCGAGTGGGGGCATGCACGTGCGCTTTCCTCCCGAGGTGTAGCAGCAGTGTCAGGCTTCCCATCGCGTGGATCAAGGGATCTGTGGCTTTCCCTCGAGGCTATCCCACCAGGCTTTCCCACGAGGCTTTCCCACAGGGCTGTCCCACGTGCCACCGTGGTGTGAGTCGATTCTCGGCTTGAAAGTCGAGGCAGTGAAGGGAAAACAGGTTTCCCTGGAATGGACTGAGACATCTGGTGGACCCTGGGAATGGTGGCACGACCCTGGAGTTCCTCTCGCCTTTCCTGTGGAGAGCGCCTCCACTTGAGATGCGACGGGAACGCCGGGAATTCTTTCCCGACCACGCAGGGAAAGGATCCCTCGTCTCAAGCTATGAGGCGGAAACGGGGCTCCTCTGGATGTGGGCGGGACTCTGGTGTTTCCTCTAGAGCGGAGACGGGTATGTCGGGGAACTTCTTTGAGTTTCAGGAAGGGTGTGAAGGACCCTTTGAAAGTTCCAGAGGGTAGATATGATTAGCCTCGAGACGCCTCAGCGGAAATGGGCCTCATCTCGCCTGGAGGGTGGAACCTCCTGGATTTTCTCGACTTGCGGCAGGTGATCTCGACTTACGACTGGGACCTCAGGGACCCGCTTTGGATGGCCTCAGGAAAGGCCAGTCCCCATGTGAGTTGCTCGGGGGCCTCTCCGGATTCCCTTCCGTCGATACCGGGGCCTAAGACATTGTGTGGAGTCGGTGCCGGAACCTGAGGATTCCTCTCTAGTGGCTGACATGGATCTTCGGGTACTTCTGGAGTCTCCCCAGAGGAGTCAGTCCTCTTCTCGAGTGGGGCATGCACAATCGATTTCCTCCCGAGCTGTAGCAGCAGTGTCACGCTTCCCTTCCCATGGATCAAGGGATCTGTGGACTTTCCCGCGAGGCTTTCCCACAGGGCTGTCCCACATGCCACCGTGGTGTGAGTCGATCCTCGGCTTGAAAGTCGAGGCAGTGCAGGGAAAACAGGATTCCCTGGAATGGACTGAGACATCTGGGGGACGCTGGGAATGGTGGCATGACCCTGGAGTTCCTCTCGCTTTTCTTGTGGAGAGCGACTGCTCTTGAGTTGCGACGGGTAATGCCGGGAATTCTTTCCCGACCACGCAGGGAAAGGATACCTCCTCTCGAGCTAGGAGGCAGAAACGGGGCTCTTCTGGATGTGGCCGGGACTCTCGTGCTTCCTCTCGAGTGGAGACGGGTATGTCGGGGAACTTCTTGAGTTGCAGCAACGGTGTGAAGGACCCTTTGGAAGTTCCAGATCTTAGATGTGATTAGCCTCAAGACGCCTCAGCGGAAATGGGCCTCATCTCGCCTGGAGAGGGAGAACCTCCTGGAGTTTCTCGAGGTGCGGCAGGTGCTCTCGACGTACGACGGAGACCTCAGGGACATTCTCTGGTGACCTCAGGAAAGGCTAGTCCCCTTGCGAGTTGCTCGGGGGCCTCTCGGGAGTTCCTCTCCCGTCGATGCCGGGGCCTAAGACCTTGTGTGGAGTCGGTGCCGGAACCTGAGGATTCCTCTCCAGTGCTGACATGGATCTTGGGGTACTTCTGGAGTCTCCCCAGGGGAGTCAGTCCTCGTCTCGATTGGGGGCATGCACGTGCGCTTTCCTCCCGAGCTGTAGCAGCAGTGTCAGGCTTCCCTTCGCGTGGATCAAGGGATCTGTGGCTTTCTCTCGAGGCTATCCCACCAGGCTTTCCACACGAGGCTTTCCCACAGGGCTGTCCCACGTGCCACCGTGGTGTGAGTTGATTCTCGGCTTGAAAGTCGAGGCAGTGAAGGGAAAACAGGTTTCCCTGGACTGGACTGAGACATCTGGGGGACTCTGGGAATGGTGGCACGACCCTGGAGTTCCATCTCGCCTTTCCTGTGGAGAGCGCCTCCTCTTGAGATGCGACGGGAACGACGGGAATTCTTTCCCGACCACGCAGGGAAAGGATCCCTCGTCTCAAGCTATGAGGCGGAAACGGGGCTCCTCTGGATGTGGGCGGGACTCTGGTGTTTCCTCTCGAGTGGAGACGGGTATGTCGGGGAAACTTCTTGAGTTAGCAGCAAGGATCCTTTTGAATTTCCAGAATTTAGGTGTGATGAGCCTCCAGACGCCTCAGCCGAAATGGGCCTCATCTCGCCTGGAGGGAGAACCTCCTGGATTTTCTTCGACTTGCGGCAGGTGGATCTCGACTTTACGACTGCGGACCTCAGGGACCCGCTCTGGTGGCCTCAGGAAAGGCCAGTCCCCATGCTGAGTTGCTCGGGGGACTCTCGGGATTCCCATTCCCGTCGATACCGGGGCCTAAGACATTGTGTGGAGTCGGTGCCGGAACCTGAGGATTCCTCTCTCAGTGCTGACATGGATCTTCGGGGTACTTCTGGAGTCTCCCCAGAGGCAGTCAGTCCTTGGTCTCGAGTGGGGGCATGCACGTTCGATTTCCTCCCGAGCTGTAGCAGCAGTGTCACGCTTCCCTTTCGCATGGATCAAGGGATCTGTGGCTTTCCCACGAGGTTTTCCCACAGGGCTGTCCCACGTGCCACCGTGGTGTGAGTCGATCCTCGGCTTGAAAGTCGAGGCACTGCAGGGAAAACAGGTTTCCCTGGAATGGACTGAGACATCTGGGGACTCTGGGAATGGTGGCACGACCCTGGAGTTCCTCTCGCCTTTCCTTTGGAGAGAGCCTCCTCTTGAGATGCGACGGAACGCGGGAATTCTTTTCCCGACCACGCAGGAAAGGATCCCTCCTCCTTGAGCTAGGAGGCCAGAAACGGTTCTCCTCTGAATGTGGGCGGGACTCTCGTGCTTCCTCTCGAGTGGAGACGGGTAAGTCGGGGAACTTCTTGAGTTGCAGCAAGGGTGTGAAGGACCCTTTGGAAGTTCCAGAGGTTAGGTGTGATTAGCCCTCAAGACGCCTCAGCGGAAAATGGGCCTCATCTCGCCTGGAGGGGAGAACCTGCTGGATTTTCTCGAGTTGCGGCAGGTGTTCTCGACTTACGACGGGGACCTCAGGACCCGCTCTGGTGGCCTCAGGAAAGGCCAGTCCCCTTGCGAGTTTCCTGTCGCTTCTCGGGATTCCACTCCCGTCGTTGCCGGGGCCTAAGACATTGTGTGGAGTCGGTTCCGGAACCTGAGGATTCCTCTCCAGTGCTGAAATGGATCTTGGGGAACTTCTGGACTCTCCCCAGTGGAGTCAGTCCTCGTCTCGAGTGGGGGCATACAAGTGCGCTTTACTCTCGAGCTGTAGCAGAGGTACGCTTCCTTCGAGTGGATCAAGGATCTGTGCTTTCCCTCGAGGCTTCCACGAGGCTTTCCCACAGGGCTATCCCACTTGCCACCGTGGTGTGAGTCAATCCTCGGCTTGAAAGTCGAGGCAGTGCAGGGAAAAATGGTTTCCCTGGAATAGACTGAGACATCTGGGGGACTCAGGGAATGGTGGCACGACCCTGGAGTTCCTCTCGCCTTTCCTGTGGAGAGCGACTCCTCTTGAGATGCGACGGGAACGCGGGTAATTCTTTCCGCGACCACGCAGGGAAAGGATCCCTCCTCTTGAGCTAGGAGGCAGAAACGGGTCTCCTCTGGATGTGGGCGGGACTCTCGTGCTTCCTTGGAGTGGAGACGGGTAAGTCGGGGAACTTCTTGAGTTGCAGCAAGGTTGTGAAAGACCCTTTTGAAGTACCAGAGTTTAGGGTTGATTAGCCTCGAGACGCCTCATCGGAAATGGGCCTCATCTCCCCTGGAGGGGAGAACCTCCTCGATTTTCTCGAGTTGGCAGGTGTTCTCGATTTACGACGGGGACCTCAGGGACCCGCTCTGGTGGCCTCAGGAAAGGCCAGTCCCCATGCGAGTTGCTCGGGGGCCTCCCGGGATTACTCTCCCGTCGATGCCGGTGCCTAAGACCTTGTGTGGAGTTGGTGCTGGAACCTGAGGATTTCTATCCAGTGCTGACATGGATCTTGGGGTACTTCTGGAGTCTCCCAGGGGAGTCAGTCCTCGTCTCGAGTGGGGGCATGCACGTGTGATTTCCTCCCGAGCTGTAGCAGCAGTGTCGCGCTTCCCTTCGCATGGATCAAGGGATCTGTGGCTTTCCCTCGAGGCTTTCCCACGAGGCTTTCCCACAGGGCTGTCCCACGTGCCACCGTGGTGTGAGTCGATCCTCGGCTTGAAAGTCGAGGCAGTGCAGGGAGAACAGGTTTCCCTGGAATGGACTGAGACATCTGGTGGACTCTGGGAATGGTGGCAAGACCCAGGAGATCCTCTCGCCTTACCTGTGGAGAGCGCCTCCTCTTGAGATGCGACGGGAAGGCCGGGAACTCTTTCCCGACCACGCAGGGAAAGGATCCCTCCTCTCGAGCTAGGAGGCAGAAACGGGACTCCTCTGGATATGGGTGGGACTCTCTTTCCGCTCGAGTGGAGACAGGTATGTCGGGAACTTCTTGAGTTGCAGCAAGGGTGTGAAAGACCTTTTGGAATTCCAGAGGTTAGGTGTGATTAGCCTCGAGACGCCTAGCGGAAATGGGCCTCATATCGCCTGGAGGGAGAACTTCCTGGATTCTCGAGTTTGCGGCAGCTGCTCTCGACTTATGACGGACCTCAGTGACCCGCTGTGGTGGCCTCAGGAAGCCAGTCCCCATTGCCGAG
>NW_017200612.1:0-6954 GCF_001704415.2 Capra hircus
GACATACCGTCCGCACTCGAGAGGAAGCACGAGAGTCCCGCCACATCCAGAGGTGCCCCGTTTCTGCCTACTAACTCGAGAGGAGGGATCCTTTCCCTGCGTGGTCGGGAAAGTTTCCCGCGTTCCCGTCGCATCTCAAGAGGAGGCGCTCTCCACAGGAAAGGCGAGAGGAACTCCAGATTCGTGCCACATTCCCAGAGTCCCAGATGTCTCAGTCCATTCCAGGGAAACCTGTTTTCCCTGCACTGCCTCAACTTTCAAGCCGAGGATCGACTCACACCACGGTGTCACGCGGGACAGCCTGTGGGAAAGCCTCGTGGGAAAGCCTCGAGCGAAAAGCGCAGATCCCTTGATCCACGAGAAGGGAAGCGTGACCCCCTGCTACAGCTCGGGAGGAAAGCGAACGTGCATGCCCCCACTCCAGACGAGGACTGACGCCCCTGGGGAGACTCCAGAAGTCCCGAAGATCCATGTAGGCACTGGAGAGGAAACCTCAGGTTCCGGTACTGACTCCACACAAGGTCTTAGGCCCTGGCATCAAAGGGGAGAGGAAACCCCAGAGGCCCCGAGCAACTCGCATGGGGACAGGCCTTTCCTGAGGCCACCAGAGTGGGTCCCTGAGGTCCCTGTCGTAAGTCGAGAGCACCTGCCGCAACTCGAGATCCAGGAGGGTTCTCCCTCCTGGCGAGATAGGCCCATTTCCGCTGAGGCGTCTAGAGGCTAATCACGTCTAACCTCTGGAACTTCCAAAGGCCTTCACACCCTTGCTGCAACTCAAGAAGTTCCCCGACATACCCGTCTCCACTCGAGAGGAAGCACGAGAGTCCCACTACATTCAGTGGAGCCTCGTTTCCGCCTCATGGCTCGAGAGGAGCGATCCTTTCACTGCGTGTCGGGAAAGAATTCCCGGCATTCCCCTCGCATCTCAAGAGGAGGCGCTCTCCACAGGAAAGGCGAGAGGAACTCCAGGGTCGTGCCACCTTTCCCAGATCCCCAGATGTCTCAGTCCATTCCACGGAAGCCTGTTTTCCCAGCACTGCCTCAACATTCAAGACGAGGATTGACTGACACCACGGTGGCACGTGGAGCATCACTGTGGGAAAGCGAAGCGTGGTGGGAAAGCGTCGTGGGAAAGCCGTGAAACCTCGGGGAAAGCACTGATCCTAGGATACACGGGAAGGGAAGCGTGAAACTGCTGCTACAGCTCGGGAGGAAAGCGACTGCATGCCCCCACTCGAGACGAGGACTGACTCCCCTGGGGAGAATCCAGAAGTACCAAGATCCATGTCAGAACTGGAGAGGAATTCTCAGTTTCCGACACCGACTCCAACAAGGTCTTAGGCCCGGCATCGATGGAGAGGAATCCTGAGAGGCTCCCGAGCAAATCGCATGGGGACTGGTTTTTCCTGAGGCCACCGAGCGGGGCCCTGAGGTCCCCGTAATATCGAGAGCACCTGCCGCAACTTGAGTAAATCAGAGGTTCTCCCTTCTTGGCGAGATGAGGCCCTTTTCAACTGAGTTGTCTCAAGGCTAATCACACCTAACCTCTCGAACTTCCAAAGGGTCCATCACACCCTTTCTGCAATTCAAGAAAATACCCAACATACCAGTTTTCCACTCGAGAGGTAGAACGAGAGTCCCGCCCACATCCAGAGGAGTCCCGTTTCCGACTCCTAGCTCGAGAGGAGGGATCCTTTCCCTGCGTGGGTCGGGAAAGAATTCCGGCGTTCCCGGTCAAATCTCAAGACGGGGTGCTCTCCACAGAAAGGCGAGAGGAACTCCAGGGTCGTGCCACCATTCCCAGAGTCCCACAGATATCTTAGTCCATTCCAGGGAAAACTGTTTTCCCTGCACTGCCTCGACTTTCAAGAAGAGGATCGACTCACACCATGGTGGAAGGTGGGACAGTCCTGTGGGAAAGCCTCGTGGGAAAGCCTCGAGGGAAAGCCACAGATCCCTTGATCCACGAGAAGGGAAGCGTGACACTGCTGCAACAGCTAGGGAGGAAAGGGCACGTGCATTCCCCCACTCGAGACAGGACTGACGCCCCTGGGGAGACTCCAGAAGTCGCCGAAAATCCATGTCGGCACTGCAGAGGAATCCTCAGGTTCCGGCACCGACTCCACACAAGGTCTTAGGCCCCCGGCATCGAAGGGAGGGGAATCCGAGAGGCCCCCTAGCAACTCGCATGGGGACTGAAGTTTCCTGAGGCCACCAGAACGGGACCCTGAGGTCCCTGTCGTAAGTCGAGAGCACCTGCCGCAACTCGAGAAAATCCAGGAGGTTCTACCACCAGGCGAGATGAGGCCCATTTCCCCTGAGGCGTCTCCAGGCTAATCACACCTAACCTCTGGAACTTCCAAAGGGTCCTTCACACCCTTGCTGCAACTCAAGAAGTTCCCCGACATACCAGTCTCCAACCGAGAGGAGGCAGGAGAGTCCCGCCCACATCCAGAGGAGCCCCGTGTCCGCCTCCTAGCTCGAGAGGAGGGATCCATTCCCTGCGTGGTCGGGAAAGAATTCCGGCGTTCCCGTCGCATCTCAAGAGGAGGCGCTCTCCACAGGAAAGGCGAGAGGAAATCCAGGGTCGTGCCACCATTCCCAGAGTCCCCAGATGTCTCAGTCCATTCCAGGGAAAACTGTTTTCCCTGCACTGCCTCGACTTTCAAGCCGAGGATCGGCTCACACCACGGTGGCACGTGGGACAGCCTGTGGGAAAGCCTCGTGGGAAAGCCTCGTGTGAAAGCCACAGATCCCTTGATCCACGCGAAGGGAAGCGTGACACTGCTGCTACAGCTCGGGAGGAAAGCGCACGTGCATGCCCCCACTCGAGACGAGCACTGATTCCCCTGGGGAGACTCCAGAAGTACCCCAAGATCCATGTCAGCACTGGAGAGGAATCCTCAGGTTCCTGCACCGACTCCACACAAGGTCTTAGGCCCTGGAATAGACCGGAGAGGAATCCGGAGAGGCCCCGTGCATGTCGCATGGGGACTGGCCTTTCCTGAGGCCACCACAGCGGGTCCCTGAGGTCCCCTTCGTAAGTCGAGAGCACCTGCCGGAACTCGAGAAAATACAGGAGGTTCTCCCCTCCAGACGAGATGAGGCACATTTCCACTGAGTCATCTCAAGGCTAATAACAGCTAACCTCTGGAAATTCCAAAGGGTCCTTCACACCCTTGCTGGAACTCAAGAAGTTCCCCGACATACCCGTCTCCACTCGAAAGGAAGCACGAGAGTCCCGCCCACATCCAGAGGAGCCCCGTTTCCGCCTCCTAGCTAGAGAGGAGGGATCCTTTCCCTGCGCGGTCGGAAAAGAATTCCTGGCGTTCCGAGCATCTCAAGAGGAGGCGCTCTCCACAGGAAAGGCAAGAGGAACTGCAGGGTCGTGCCACCGTTCCCAGAGTCCCCAGATATCTAGTCCATTCCAGGGAAACCTGTTTTTCCTGCACTGTCTTGTCTTTCAAGCCGAGGATCGACTCACACCACGATGGCCCATGGGACAGCCCTGTGGGAAAGTCTCGTGAGAAACCCTCGTGGGAAAACTCGAGGGAAAGCCACAGATCCCTTGATCCAAGCAAAGGGAAGCGTGACAAGCTGCTACAGCTCGGGAGGAAAGCGCACGTGCATGCCCCCACTAGAGACGAGGACTTTCTCCCCTGGGGAGACTCCAGAAATCCCCCAATCTCCATGTCAGCACTGGAGTGGAATCCTCAGGTTCCGGCAACGACTCCACACAAGGTCTTAGGCCCCGGCATCGACAGGAGAGGAATCCCGAGAGGCCCCCGAGCAACTCCCATGGGGACTGGCCTTTTCTGAGGCCGCCAGAGCGGGTCCCTGAGGTCCCTGTCGTAAGTCGAGAGCACCTGCGGCAACTCGAGAAAATCCATGTGGTTCTCCCCTCCAGGCGAGATGAGGCCCATTTCTGCTGAGGAGTCTCGAGGCTAATCACACCTATCCTCTGGAACTTCCAAAGGGTCCTTCACACCCTTACTGCAACTCAAGAATTTCCTCGACATACCCGTCTCCACTCGAGAGGAAGCACGAGAGTCCCGCCCACATCCAGAGGAGCCCCGTTTCCGCCTCCTAGCTCGAGAGGAGGGATCCTTTCTCTGCGTGGTCGGGAAAGAATTCCCGGCATTCACGTCGCATCTCAAGAGGAGACACTCTCCACAGGACAGGCGAGAGGAACTCCAGGGTCGTGAAGCATTCTCAGAGTCCCCCAGATGTCTCAGTCCATTCCAGGGAATCCTGTTTTCCCTGCACTGCCTCGACTTTCAAGCGAGGATCGGCTCACACCACGGTGGCACGTAGGACAGCCCTGTGGGAAATACTCGTGGGAAAGCCTCGTGGGAAAGCCTAGAGGGAAATCCACAGATACCTTGATCCAGGTGAATGGAAGCGCGACACTGCTGCTACAGCTCGGGAGGAAAGCTCACGTGAATACCCCCACTCGAAACGAGGACTGACTCCCCTGGGGAGACTCCAGAAGTACCCCAAGATCCATGTCAGCACTGGAGAGGAATCCTCAGGTTCCGGCACCGACTCCACACAAGATCTTAGGCCCCGGCATCGAAGGGAGAAGAATCCCGAGAGGCCGCCGAGCAACTCGCATGGGGACTGGCCTTTCCTGAGGCCACCAGAGCGGTCCCTGAGGTCCCCGTCGTAAGTCGAGAGCACCTGCCGCAACTCGAGAAAATCCAGGAGGTTCTCCCCTCCCGGCGAGATGAGTCCCATTTCCGCTGAGATGTCTCGAGGGTAATCATACCTAACATCTGGAAATTCCAAAGGGTCCTTCACCCTTGCTGCAACTCAAGAAGTTCCCCGACATACCCGTGTCCACTCGAGAGGAAGCACGAGAGTCCCACCCACATCCACAGTAGCCCATTTCTGCCTCCTAGCTCGAGAGGGAGGGATCCTTTCCCTGCGTGCTCGGGAAAGAATTCCCGGCGTTTCCGTCGCATCAAAGAGGAAGCGCTCTCCACAGGCAAGGCGAGAGGAACTCCAGGGTCCTGCCACCATTCCCAGAGTCCCCCAGATGTCTCCGTCCATTCCAGGGAAACCTGTTTTCCCTGCACTGCCTCGACTTTCAAGCCGAGGATCGACTCACACCACGGTGGCACGTGGGACAGCCCTGTGGAAAAGCCTCGAGGGAAAGCCTCGTGGGAAAGCCTCGAGGTAAAGCCCCTGATCCCTTGATCCATGCGAAGGGCAGCGTGACACTGCTGCTACAGCTCGGGAGGAAAGCGCACGTGCATGCCCCCACTCGAGACGAGGACTGATTCCACTGGGGAGACTCCAGAAGTACCCCAAGATCCATGTCAGCACTGGAGAGGATTGCTCAGGTTCCGGCACCGACTCCACACAAGATCTTAGGCCCCGGCATCGACGGAAGAGGAATCCCGAGAGGCCCCGAGCAACTCGCATGGGGACTGGCCTTTACTGAGGCCACCAGAGCGGGTCCCTGAGGTCCAGTCGTAAGTCGAGAGCACCTGCCGCAGCTCGAGAAAATCAAGGATGGCCTCGCCTCCAGGTCAGATGAGTCCCATTTCCTCTGAGGCGTCTCGAGGCTATTCACACCTAACCTCTGGCACTTCCAAAGGGTCCTTCACACCGTTGCTGCAACTCAAGAAGTTCCCCGACATACCCGTCTCCACTCGACAGGAAGCACGAGAGTTCCACCCACATCCAGAGGAGCCCCGTTTCCCCCTCCGAGCTCAAGAGGAGGGATCCTTTCCCTGCGAGGTCGGGAAAGATTTTCCGGCATTCCCGTCGCATCTCAAGAGGAGCGCTCTCCAGAGGAATGACGAGAGGAACTCCAGGGTCGTGCCACATTCCCAGAGTCCCCCAGATGGCTCCGTCCATTCCAGGAAACCTGTTTTCCCAGCACTGCCTCGACTTTCAAGCCGAGGATCGACTCACACCACGGTGGCACTGGGACAGCCCTGTGGAAAAGCCTCGAGGGAAAGCCTCGTGGGAAAGCCTCGAGGTAAAGCCCCTGATCCTTGATCCATGGGAAGGGCAGCGTGACACTGCTGCTACAGCTCGGGAGGAAAGCGCACGTGCATGCCCCCACTCGAGACGAGGACTGACTCACCTGGGGAGACTCCAGAAGTACCCAAGTTCCATGTCTGCACTGGAGAGGAATCCTCAGTTTTCCGGCAACGACTCCACACAAGTCTTAGGCCCCGGCATCGACGGGAGAGGAATCCCAGAGGCACCCGAGCAACTCGCATGGGGACTGGCCTTTCCTGAGGCCACCAGAGCGGGTCCCTGAGGTCCCCGTCGTAAGCCGAGAGCACCTGCCGCAACTCGAGAAAATCCAGGAGGTTCTCCCTCCAGGCGAGATGAGGCCCATTTCCGCTGAGGCGTCTCGAGGCTATTCACACCTAAACTCTGGAATTTCCAAAGGGTCCTTCACCCCTTTGCTGCAACTCAAGAAGTTCCCCGACATACCCGTCTCCACTCGAGAGAAGCACGAGAGTTCCACCCACATCCAGAGGCCCCGTTTCCCCCTCCGAGCTCAAGAGGAGGATTTCTTTCCCTGCGTGGTTGGGAAAAGAATTCCCGCGTTCCCGTCGCATCTCAAGAGAGGCGCTCTCCACAGGAAAGGCGAGAGGAACTCTAGGGTCGTGCCACATTCCCAGAGTCTCCCGGATGTCTCCGTCCATTCCAGGGAAACCTGTTTTCCCTGCACTGCCTCGACTTTCAAGCGGGATCGACTCACACCACGGTGGACGTGGGACAGCCCTGTGGTAAAGCCTCGAGGAAAGCCACAGGATCCCTTGATCCACGCGAAGGGAAACGCGACACTGCTGCTACAGTTCGGAAGGAAAGCGCACGTGCATGCCCCACTCGAGACGTGGCCTAACTCCCTTGGGGGACTCGAGAAATACCCCAAGATCCATGTCAGGGCACTGGAGAGGAATCCTCAGGTTCCCTCACTGACTCCAC
>NW_017200613.1:0-6954 GCF_001704415.2 Capra hircus
ACCTGAGGATTTCCTCTCCAGTGCTGACATGGATCTTGGGGTACTTCTGCAGTCTCCCCAGGGGAGTCAGTCCTCCTCTCGAGTGGGGGCATGCACCTGTGCTTTCCTCCCGAGCTGTAGCAGCAGTGTCACGCTTCCCTTCGCGTGGATCAAGGGATCTGTGTCTTTCCCTCGAGGCTTTCCCATGAGGATTCCCACGAGGCTTTCCCACAGGGCTGTCCCACGTGCCACCGTGGGGTAGGTCGATCGTGAGCTTGAAAGTCGAGGCAGTGCAGGAAAACAGGTTTCCCTGGAATGGACTGAGACTTCTGGGGGACTCTGGGAATGGTGGCACGACCCTGGAGTTCCTTTCGCCTTTCCTGTGGAGAGCGCCTCTTCTTGAGATGCGAAGGGAACTCCGGAATTCTTTCCCGACCACGCAGGGAAAGGATCCCTCCTCTCGAGCTAGGAGGCGAAAACGGGGCTCCTCTGGATGTGGGCGGGACTCTCGTGCTTCCTCTCGAGTGGAGACGGGTATGTCGGGGAACTTCTTGAGTTGCGGCAAGGGTGTGAAGGACCCTTTCGAAGTTCCATAGGTTAGGTGTGATTAGCCTCGAGATGCCTCAGCGGAAATGGGCCTCATCTCGCCTGGAGGGGAGAACCTCCTGGATTTTCTCGAGTTGCGGCAGGTTCTCTCGACTTTCGACAGGAATCTCAGGCACCCGCTTGGTGGCCTCAGGAAAGGCCAGTCCCCATGCGAGTTGCTCGGGGCCTCTCGGGATTCCTCTCCCGTCAATGCCGGGCCTAAGATCTTGTGTGGAGTGGGTGCCGGAACCTGAGGATTCCTCTCCAGTGCCGACATGGATCTTGGGGTACTTCTGGAGTCTCCCCAGGGTAGTCAGTCCTCGTCTCGAGTGGGGGCATGCACGTGCGATTTCTTCCCGAGCTGAAGCAGCAGTGTCGCGATTCCCTTCGCGAGGATCAAGGGATCAGGGCCTTTCCCTCGTGGCTTTCCCACGAGGCTTTCCCACAGGGCTGTCCCACGTGCCACCGTGGTGTGAGTCGATCCTCGGCTTGAAAGTCGAGGCAGTGCAGGGAAAACAGTTTTCCCTGGAATGGACTGAGACATCTGGTGGACTCTGGGAATGTGGCACGACCCTGGAGTTCCTCTCGCCTTTCCTGTGGAGAGCGCCTCCTCTTGAGATGCGACGGGAACGCCCGGATTTCTTTCCCGACCACGCAGCGAAATGATCCCTCCTCTCGAGCTAGGAGGCGGAAACAGGGCTCCTCTGGATGTGGGCGGGACTCTCGTGCTTCCTCTCGAGTGGAGACGGGTATGTCGGGTAACTTCTTGAGTTGCAGCAAGGGTGTGAAGGATCCTTTGGAAGTTCCAGAGTTTAGGTGTGATTAGCCTCGAGGCGCCTCAGCGGAAATGGGCCTCATCTCGCCTGGAGGGGAGAACCTCCTGGATTTTCTCGAGTTGCGGCAGGTGCTCTCGACTTACGATGGGGACCTCAGGGACCCGCTCTGATTTCCTCAGGAAAGGCCAGTCCCCATGCGAGTTGTTTGGGGGCATCTCGGAATTCCTCTCCCGTCAATGCCGGCGCCTTATACCTTGTGTGGAGTCGGTGCTGGAACCTGAGAATAACTCTCCAGTGCTTACATGGTTCTTGGGGTACTTCTGGAGTCTCCCAGGTGAGTCAGTCCTCATCTCTAGTGGGGGCATTCATGTGCACTTTCCTCCAGAGCTGTAGCAGCAGTGTCACGCTTCCCTTCGCCAGGATCCAGGGATCTCTGGCTTTATCTGGAGGCTTTCCCACGATGCTTTTTCATGAGGATTTCCCACAGGGCTGTCCCACTTGCCACCGTGGTGTGAGTCGTTCTCGGATTGAAAGTCGAGGCAGTGCAGGGAAAACAGGTTTCCCTGGAATGGACTGAGACATCTGGGGGCTCTGGGAATGGTGGCACCACCCTGGAGTTCCTCTCGCCTTTCCTGTGGAGAGCACCTCCCCTTGAGATGTGACGGAAACACCGGGAATTCTTTCCCGACCACGCAGGGAAAGGATCCCTCCTCTCGAGCTAGGAGGCGGAAACGGGGCTCCTCTGGGTGTGGGCAGGACTCTCGTGCTTCCTCTCGAGTGGAGACTGGTATGTCGGGGATCTTCTTGAATTGCAGCAAGTGTGTGAAGGACCCTTTGGAAGTTCCAGAGCTTAGGTGTGATAAGATTCGAGACTCCTCAGCGGAAATGGGCCTCATCTCGCCTGGAGGGGAGAACCTCCTGGATTTTCTCGAGTTGCGGCAGGTGCTCTCAACTTACGACGGGTACCTCAGGGACCCGCTCTGGTGGCCTCAGGAAAGGCCAGTCCCCATGGAGTTGCTCGGGGGCCTCTCGGTATTCCTCTCCCGTCGATGCCGGGGCCTAAGACCTTTTGTGGATTCGGTGCCAGAACCTGAGGATTCCTCTCCAGTGCTGACATGGATCTTGGGGTACTTCTGGAATCTCCCCAGGGGAGTCAGTCCTCGTCTCGAGTGGGGCATGCACGTGCGCTTTCCTCCCGAGCTGTAGCAGCAGTGTCACGCTTCCCTTCGCGATGAACAAGGGATCTGTGGCATTCCCTCAAGGCTTTCCCGAGGCTTTCCCACGAGGCTTTCCCGCAGGGCTGTCCCACGTGCCACCGTGGTGTGAGTCGATCCTCGGCTTGAAAGTCGAGGCAGTCCAGGGAAACAGGTTTCCCTGGAATGGACTGAGACATCTGGGGGACTCTGGGAATGGTGGCACGACCCTGGAGTTCCTCTCGCCTTTCCTGTGGAGAGTGCCTCCTCTTGAGATGCGACGGGAACGCCGGGAATTCTTTCCCGACACGCAGGAAAGGATCCTCCTCTCGAGCTAGGAAGCGAAAAGGGGCTCCTAAGGATGAGGGCGGCACTCTCGTGCTTCCTCTCGAGTGGAGACGGGTATGTCGGGGAACTTCTTGAGTTGCAGCAAAGGTGTGAAGGACCCTTTGAAAGTTCCAGAGGTTTAGGTGTGAATCGCCTCGAGACGCCTCAGCGGAAATGGGCCTCATCTCGCCTGGAGGGGAGAACCTCCTGGATTTTCTCGAGTTGCGGCAGGTGCTCTCGACCTACGACGGGGACCTCAGGGACCTGCTCTGGTGGCCTCAGGAAAGGCCAGTCCCCATGCGAGATGTTCGTGGGCCTCTCGGGATCCCTATCCCGTCGATGTCGGGACCTAAAACCTTGTGTGGAGTCGGTGCTAGAACCTGAGGATTCCTCTCCAGTGTCTGACATGGAACTTGGGGTACTTCTGGAATTCTCCCCAGGGGAGTCAGTTTTCGTCTCCAGTAGGGGCATGGACGTGCGCTTTCTTCCCCCAGCTGTAGCCGCAGTGTCACGCTTCCCTTTCCATGGATCAAGGGATCTCTGGCTTTCCCTCAGAGGCTTTCCCACGAGGCTTTCCCACGAGGCTTCTCCCACAAGGCTGTCCCACGTGCCACCGTGGTGTGAGTCAATCCTCGGCTTGAATGTCGAGGCAATACAGGGAAAGCAGGTTTCCCTGGTATCGAACTGAGACATCTGGGGGACTCTGGGAATGGTGGCACGACCCTGGAGTTCCTCTCGCCTTTCCTGTGGAGAGCGCCTCTTCTTGAGATGCGACGGGAACGCCGGGAATTCTTTCCCGACCACGGCAGGGAAAGGAATCCTCCTCTCGAGCTGGGAGGCGGAAACGGGGCTTCTCTGGATGAGGGCGGACTCTCGTGATTCTTCTCGAGCGGAGACGGGTATGTCGGGGAACTTCTTGAGTTGCAGCAAGGGTGTGAAGGACCCTTTGTAAGTTCCAGAGGTTAGGTGTGATTAGCCTCGAGATGCACCTCAGTGGCAAACGGGCCTCAATCGCCTGGCAGGGGAGAACCTCCTGGATTTTCTCGAGTTGCGTCAGGTGCTCTCGAGTTACGACGGAGACCATCAGGGACCCGCTCTGGTGACCTCAGGAAAGGCCAGTCCCCATGCGAGGTGCTAGGGGGCCTCTCAGGATTCCTCTCCCGTCTATGCCGGGCCTAAGACTTTGTGTGGAGTCTGGACCGGAACCTGAGGATTCCTCTCCAGTGCTGACATGGATCTTGGCGTACTTCTGGAGTCTCCCAAGCTTGCGTCAGTCCTCGGTTCGAGTGGGGTCATGCACGTGCGCTTTCCTGCCGAGCGGTAGCAGCAGTGTCGCGCTTCCCATCTCGTGGATCAAGGTATCTGTAGCTTTCCCTCGAGGCTTTCCCACGAGGCTTTCCCACGAGGCTTTGCCACAGGGCTGTACCCGACGTGCCACAGTGGTCGTGAGTCGATCCTCGCTTGAAAGTCGAGTCAGTGTGGGGAACAGGTTTCCCCTGGAATGGACTGAGACATCTGGGCGGACTCGGAGAATGGTGGCATGTCCCTGGAGTTCCTCTCGCCTATCCTGTGGAGAGCGCCGTCCTCATTAGACTCGAGAGGAGGGATCCTTTCCCTTCGAGGTCGGGAAAGAATTCCCGGCGTTCTCGTCGCATCTCAAGAGGAGGCGCTCTCCACAGGAAAGGCGAGAGGAACTCCAGGGACATGCCACCATTCTCCGAGTCCCCCAGATGTCTCAGTCCATTCCAGGGAAACCTGTTTCCCCACACTGACTCGACTTTCAAGCCGAGGATCGACTCACACCACTGTGGCACGTGGGACAGCCCTGTGGCAAAGCCTCGTGGGAAAGCCTCGTGGGAAAGCCTCGAGGGAAAGCTACAGATACCTTGATCCACGAGATGGGAAGCGCGACACTGCTGCTACCGCTCGGGAGGAAAGCGCACGTGCATGACCCCACTCGAACCGAGGACTGACGCAAGCTTGGGAGACTCCAGAAGTACGCCAAGATCCATGTCAGCACTGGAGAGGAATCCTCAGGTTCCGGTCCCGACTCCACACAAAGTCTTAGGCCCCGGCATAGACGGGAGAGGAATCCTGAGAGGCCCCCTAGCACCTCGCATGGGGACTGGCCTTTCCTGAGGTCACCAGAGCGGGTCCCTGATGTCTCCGTCGTAACTCGAGAGCACCTGACGCAACTCGAGAAAATCCAGGAGGTTCTCCCCTGCAGGCGATTGAGGCCCGTTTCCACTGAGGTGTCTCGAGGCTAATCACACCTAACCTCTGGAACTTACAAAGGGTCCTTCACACCCTTGCTGCAACTCAAGAAGTTCCCCGACATACCCGTCTCCGCTCGAGAAGAATCACGAGAGTCCCGCCCTCATCCAGAGAAGCCCCGTTTCCGCCTCCCAGCTCGAGAGGAGGATTCCTTTCCCTGCCTGGTCGGGAAAGAATTCCCGGCGTTCCCGTCGCATCTCAAGAAGAGGCGCTCTCCACAGGAAAGGCGAGAGGAACTCCAGGGTCGTGCCACCATTCCCAGAGTCCCCCAGATGTCTCAGTTCATACCAGGGAAACCTGCTTTCCCTGTATTGCCTCGACATTCAAGCCGAGGATTGACTCACACCACGGTGGCACGTGGGACAGCCTTGTGGGAGAGCCTCGTGGGAAAGCCTCGTTGGAAAGCCTCGAGGGAAAGCCAGAGATCCCTTGATCCATGGGAAGGGAAGCGTGACACTGCGGCTACAGCTGGGGAAGAAAGCGCACGTCCATGCCCCTACTGGAGACGAAAACTGACTCCCCTGGGGAGAATTCAGAAGTACCCCAAGTTCCATGTCAGCACTGGAGAGGAATCCTCAGGTTCTGGCACCGACTCCACACAAGGTTTTAGGTCCCGACATCGAGGGGATAGGGATCCCGAGAGGCCCCCGAACATCTCGCATGGGGACTGGCCTTTCCTGAGGCCACCAGAGCAGGTCCCTGAGGTCCCCGTCGTAGGTCGAGAGCACCTGCCGCAACTCGAGAAAATCCAGGAGGTTCTCCCCTCCAGGCGAGATGAGGCCCATTTCCGCTGAGGCGTCTCGAGGCGATTCACACCTAACCTCTGGAACTTCCAAAGGGTCCTTCACACCCTTGCTGCAACTAAAGAAGTTCCCGACATATCCGTCTCGACTCGAGAGGAAGCACGACAGTCCCGCCCACATGCAGAGCAGCCCCGTTTCCGCCTCCTAGCTCGAGAGGAGGGATCCTTTCCCTGCGTGATCTGTAAAGAATTCCCGGCGTTCCCATCGCATCTCAAGAGGAGGCGCTCTTGACATGAAAGGCGAGAGGAACTCCAGGGTTGTGCCACCATTCCCAGAGTCCCCCAGATGTCTCAGTCCATTCCAGGGAAACCTGTTTTCCCTGCACTGCCTCGACTTTCAAGCCGAGGATCGACACACACCACGGTGGCATGTAGGACAGCCCTGTGGGATAGCCTCGTGGAAAGCCTCGTGGGAAAGCCTCGAGGGAAAGCCACAGATCCCTTAATCCACGTGAAGGGAAGCGTGACACTGCTGCTAAAGCTCGGGAGGAAAGCGCACGTGCAGGCCTCAACTCGAGACGAGGACTGAATCCCCTGGAGAGACTCCAGAAGTGCCCCAAGGTCCATGTCCAGCACTGGGGAGGAATGCTCAGGTTCCGGTACCGACTCACACAAGGTCTTAGGCCCCGGCATCGACGGGAGAGGAATCCCGAGAGGCCCCCGAGCAACTCGCATGGGGACTGACCTTTCCTGAGGCCACCAGAGCGGGTCCCTGAGGCGTCCCCGTCGTAAGTCGAGAGCACCTTGCCGCAACTCGAGAAATCCAGGAGGTTCTCCCCTCAGGCGAAGATGAGCCCCATTTCCGCTGAGCGTCTCGAGCGCTAATCACACCTAACCTCTGAAACTAAACAAAGGGTCCTTCACACCCTTCTCAACTCAAGAAGTTCCCCGACATACCTAGCCCTATCTCGAGAGAATCAGGGAGAGCCCTCCCTCAATCCAGAGGGAGTCCCCGTTTCCGCCTCCTAGGCTCGAGAGGAGGTATTCTTTCCTGCGTGTCGGAAAGAATTCCCAATCT
>NW_017200614.1:0-19335 GCF_001704415.2 Capra hircus
CTGATTTTTAAGTTTCCTTGTGGTGGGTGGTTTCTGAGAAGTTTTCTTGTTCAGCTTTGCCTGAAGGTGATTATTCACTCTCACAGGTACCCTGGCCACCTGGAGAAAACAAGAGAGGGTAGAGAATGGCATCGGTTTGGGGAAGGGCTGAAGCTGGATGGGAACGACAGCTTCAGGAGAAGGGTGTGTGGGCAGAGAAGGGTTATGTGCCAGGCAAGCACAGGGGAGGGGACTTATGGGGTGGGGTCAATGGGCCAGAGGTGTTTTTGGGTGGGTTCAGCTCACCTTGACATTTTTCTTGGACCTCAGCTGAGAGGACGTCTTCATCCTGTTGTCCCGGGTAACAGGGAGCACGTGTTTCATAACTCCTCTGGAGCCGTGTGGCTTGCCAGTCACCTTAGTCATTTTGAGGCCTCCCAGTGGTCTGCTCCAGGGCCCTGAGCACCCCTATATATACCCCTCCTCAGGGAGACACACCCTCGTGCTTTATGAGGTCAGCAAGTCTCTTCCCCAGCCAATGGTGGCCCTGGGTGAGCCTTGACATCACAAAGCCCCATCCTGACACCTCTAGCCGAGGATGGGGAGCAATTTAGATGTTTTGGTGGGAGAAATGAGGCATTTATCATTCCCCTAAGGAGGCCCTCCAAACTCACCTGCCATCCTCATCTCTCTAAGTCAAGTTCGATGGGTCACAGGGCAGGGAGGTGTGTCTCCTCCAAAGCTGGTCTCTTATATCTATTGATGACTGTAAAGTGTAAGGAATTTGAAAAAAACTCTGCAAAAGATACAGCTTAAGCAGCCCAATTAACGGAGGTTTATTTCTTTGTTCCATAGTCTCAAAATAACTGACAATTAAGAATGAATTTCATTTAAAACCTAGGTTTCAAATTCCGCAAGATATTCGATGTGCAAATACAAGACGATGTTGCTCTTTTCAAGCTAAAAAAGTTTGTACCTTGCAGTGAATACTTTGTTTAACTGATTTAGACCTAAATAAAAGCACATTGTGTGTCTTTACCTTGACAATGTCTGTGGTATCACTGTGTGTTTAGAATCGACTGTTTGAATGTGAGGTGTGTATTAGTACGTTCCCTAGGGGACTCCAGGCTGTGCAGGAAGTGATCTCAAGGCCTTGCAAACCATTCAGGATGCTCTGTGGATGGAGCGGGGTAACCATGGCAGGCGTGTTGGTGACAATGGTTTAACAGGGCCTTCTCTTCAAGAACTCCCTCACAGAAGACAATGAATTCTTAAAGGTAACTACTAAAACTGTGGCTGTATGACTATATATGTATATATATATATGAAAATATATATATAAATATACACACTTATGAGTGTGCATTTATATGTATATACACACATATGTGTGTGCATTTGTATATATCTACAGTGAATCTTTGTCCCTTGTGAATCACACATAAAATATTAAAACCTGACATCTATGACAACAAATGTTTAAAACTTAAACCAACAAAATTTGGTTTGCCGAGTAAAAGTATTTAATTAATGACATTATCTTAGAATACTGAGGATGTGGATGGTAATCAAAACCAGAACCAGCATTTACTTGGCTTTATTTTTGTAATAAAAGTCTTCGTGGGCAATGACCCCAGTATTGCCTGCAGGGGATGTGGGCTAATCCCTTGCCCCACCTGTGCGAGCCCACTGCTCCATTCTAAATTCCTTTCCTCCGAAGAAGACATCGAGATGGCTAACAAACACATGAAAAGATGCTCACCATCACTCATTATCAGACAAATGCAAACCAAAACCACAAGGAGGTACCACCTGGCTCTGGTCAGGCTGACTGCTGTACAAAAAATCTACAAGCAATAAATGCTGGAGAGGGTGTCGAGAAGGGAACTCTCTTGCACTGTTGGTGGGAATGCAAACTAGCACAGCCACTATGGAGAACACTGTGGGAGATTCCTTAAAAAACTGGAACTAGAACTGCCATATGACCCAGCAATCCCATTGCTGGGCATACACACTGAGGAAACCAGACTGGGAAAGAGACATGTGTACCCGAAGGATCATCACAGCACTGTTTACAATAGCCAGGCCATGGAAGCAACCTAGATGTCCAGGGGCAGACGAATCGATAGGAAAGCAGTGGTACATATACACAGTGGAATCCTACTCAGCCATCAAAAAGTGTACACTTGAATTCGTTCTAATGAGGTGGATGAAACTGCAGCCTATTATACAGAGTGAAATAAGTCAGAAAGAAAAAACACCAATAGAGTACACTAACACATATATATGGAATTTAGAAAGATGGTGATGATAACCCTGTATGCGAGACACAGATGTACAGAACAGTCTTTTGGACTCTGTGGGAGAAGGCGAGGGTGGGATGATCTGAGAGAATAGCAGTGAAACATGTATATTATCATATGAGAAGTAGATCGCCAGTCCAGGTTCGATGCCTGAGACTGGGTGCTCGGGGCTGGTGCACTGGGATGGCCCTGAGGGATGGGATGGGGAGGGAGGTGGGAGGGGCTTCAGGATGGGGAACACATGTACACCCGTGGCGGATTCCCCACAAGTATGGCAAAAACCACCAAGCTTTGTCAAATAATTAGCCTCCCATTAAAATAAATAAATTTCCAAAAATCATGTCAATGTATGGCAACACCAATACAGTATGGTAATGCAAAATAAACTAAAAATAAAAATGAAAAAAAAAAACCTAACTACATTCCTTTGCTAAAAGGGGCCTAATCCAATGTGGGCTTTGTGCCCTCCTGAAACACCATCATTTTCCTTCCTTTCTTCCCTCTCTTCCTCCCCCCTCTTTCTTTCCCTTTCTTCTTATTATACAATTGTGAACGTTTGCTTTCCCTTTTATAGTTCTTGCAGAGCACTGGGTCTATTCCCCATGATGTACAGTCCATCCCTGGGCCTCATCTTCCACCTAACACGCTGTGCCTCCCGCTCCCCCACCTCTGTATTGCCCCTCCCTCTCCCCCTCCCCGCTGGTAACCAATAGATTGTTCTCTATATCTGTGAGCCTCCATTTTTGTGATATTCTCTACTTTGTGGAGTTTTCAGATTCTTAAAGTGATACTATACGGTATTTGTCTATCTCTGTCTGAGTTATTTTCCTTAATAGTATATCTTCCATGTGGCTGCAAATGTCAATATTCCATTCCCTTTCCTGGGGCACCTGCTTTCTATGCCTTTTTAGCCAATGGCACTGCCACTCCACACATGACACGGCTCCCCAGCCACGTTTCCAGTTCTGCACTCACGCAGAGAAACACCAAGTCCTCTTCCTCTTCTCCCATGGCAAGTATATCTTTGAAGCTGGAGTCTAGAACCAGTTGTTCCCCCACCCTGGCAAACTGGACCTTCTGGTCCCATCTCCAACCCCCACAGGCCCCATCTCCCTCCCTCTTCACACATCTAGGCCTGCCCTGCCTTCTCTGCCCCCCACTCTCACAAAACTCCCAAAACAAACTTAATTTCCCATCAGGTTGATTTTATTTTCATTATGAACCTATGCAGTTGGTATACTAGTCAACGTGTGTACTGTTGGCCAGTCCGCAGCCGGCAAGACCCACCGAAGATTTCTGAGGTCTCTAGCCATGCTCTGAGGTCCCTGGCTGCCCCACCGTTCCTGCTGGAATGACAGGGGTCTACACACTCTCTGGGACCTCCTCTGGTCCGTTCTGATTCAGCTCTTCTTTCACCTTGGAGCACCGGCTACAGAGCTTTGGGCCTCTGATTTTTTGAAGTTTCCTTGTGGTGGGTGGTTTCTGAGAAGTTTTCTTGGTCAGCTTTGCCTGAAGGTGATTATTCACTCTCACAGGTACCCTGGCCACCTGGAGAAAACAAGAGAGGGGTAGAGAATGGCATCGGTTTGGGGAAGAGGCCTGAAGCTGGATGGGAACGACAGCTTCAGGAGAAGGGGGTGTGGGCAGAGAAGGGTTATGTGCCAGGCAAGCACAGGGGAGGGGACTTATGGGGTGGGGTCAATGGGCCAGAGGTGTTTGGGTGGGTTCAGCTCACCTTGACATTTTTCTTGGACCTCAGCTGAGAGGGACGTCTTCATCCTGTTGTCCCGGGGTAACAGGAGCCACGTGTTTCATAACTCCTCTGGAGCCGTGTGGCTTGCCAGTCACCCTTAGTCATTTTGAGGCCTCCCAGTGGTCTGCTCCAGGGCCCCTGAGCACCCCTATATATACCCCTCCTCAGGGAGACACACCCTCGTGCTTTATGAGCGTCAGCAAGTCTCTTCCCCAGCCAATGGTGGCCCTGGGTGAGCCTTGACATCACAAAGCCCATCCTGACACCTCAGCGAGGATGGGGAGCAATTTAGATGTTTTGGTGGGAGAAATGAGGCATTTATCATTCCCTAAGGAGGCCTCCAAACTCACCTGCCATCCTCATCTCTCTAAGTCAAGTTCGATGGGGTCACAGGGCAGGGAGGGTGTGTCTCCTCCAAAAGCTGGTCTCTTATATCTATTGATGACTGTAAAAGTGTAAGGAATTTGAAAAAAACTCTGCCAAAAGATACAGCTTAAGCAGCCCCAGATTAACGGAGGTTTATTTTCTTTGCTTCCATAGTCTCAAAATAACTGACAATTAAGAATGAATTTCATTTAAAACCTAGGTTTCAAATTCCGCAAGATATTCGATGTGCAAATACAAGACGATGTTGCTCTTTTCAAGCTAAAAAAGTTTGTACCTTGCAGTGAATACTTTGTTTAACTGATTTAGACCTAAATAAAAGCACATTGTGTGTCTTTACCTTGACAATGTCTGTGGTATCACTGTGTGTTTAGAATCGACTGTTTGAATGTGAGGTGTGTATTAGTACGTTCCCTAGGGGACTCCAGGCTGTGCAGGAAGTGATCTCAAGGCCTTGCAAACCATTCAGGATGCTCTGTGGAATGGAGCGGGTGGTAACCCATGGCAGGCTGTGTTGGCTGACAAATGGTTTAACAGGGCCTTCTCTTCAAGAACTCCCTCACAGAAGACAATGAATTCTTAAAGGTAACTACTAAAACTGTGGCTGTATGACTATATATGTATATATATATATATGAAAATATATATATAAATATACACACTTATGAGTGTGCATTTATATGTATATACACACATATGTGTGGTGCATTTGTATATATCTACAGTGAATCTTTGTCCCTTGTGAATCACACATAAAATATTAAAACCTGACATCTGATGACAACAAATGTTTAAAACTTAAACCAACAAAAATTTGGTTTGCCGAGTCGTAAAAGTATTTAATTAATGACATTATCTTACGAATACTGGAGGATGGGGATGGTAATCAAACCAGAACCAGCATTTACTTGGCTTTATTTTTGTAATAAAAGTCTTCGTGAGCAATGACCCCCAGTATTGCCTGCAGGGATGTGGGCTAATCCCCTTGCCCCACCTGTGCGAGCCCACTGCTCCATTGCTAAATTCCTTTCCTCCGAAGAAGACATCGAGATGGCTAACAAACACATGAAAAGATGCTCACCATCACTCATTATCAGACAAATGCAAACCAAAAACCACAAGGAGGTACCACCTGGCTCTGGTCAGGCTGACTGCCCTGTACAAAATCTACAAGCAATAAATGCTGGAGAGGGTGTCGAGAAGGGAACTCTCTTGCACTGTTGGTGGGAATGCAAACTAGCACAGCCACTCATGGAGAACACTGTGGAGATTCCTTAAAAAACTGGAACTAGAACTGCCATATGACCCAACAATCCCATTGCTGGGCATACACACTGAGGGAAACCAGACTGGAAAGAGACATGTGTACCCGAAGGATCATCACAGCACTGTTTACAATAGCCAGGCCATGGAAGCAACCTAGATGTCCAGGGGCAGACGAATCGATAGGAAAGCAGTGGTACATATACACAGTGGAATCCTACTCAGCCAATCAAAAAGTGTACACTTGAATTCGTTCTAATGAGGTGGATGAAACTGCAGCCTATTATACAGAGTGAAATAAGTCAGAAAGAAAAACACCAATAGAGTACACTAACACATATAGTATGGAATTTAGAAAGATTGGTGATGATAACCCTGTATGCGAGACACAGATGTACAGAACAGTCTTTTGGACTCTGTGGGAGAAGGCGAGGGTGGGATGATCTGAGAGGATAGCAGTGAAACATGTATATTATCATATGAGAAGTAGATCGCCAGTCCAGGTTCGATGCCTGAGACTGGGTGCTCCGGGCTGGTGCACTGGGATGGCCCTGAGGGATGGGATGGGGAGGGAGGTGGAGGGGGCTTCAGGATGGGGAACACATGTACACCCGTGGCGGATTCCCCACAAGTATGGCAAAAAACCACCAAGCTTTGTCAAATAATTAGCCTCCCATTAAAATAAAGAAATTTCCAAAAATCATGTCAATGTATGGCCAACACCAATACAGTATGGTAATGCCAAAATAAACTAAAAATAAAAATGGAAAAAAAAAAAAAAACTAACTACATCCTTTGCTAAAAGGGGCCTAATCAATGTGGGCTTGTGCCCTCCTGAAACACCATCATTTTCCTTCCTTTCTTCCCTCCTTCCTCCCCCCCTCTTCTTTCCCTTCTTTCTTATTATACAATGTGAACGTTTGCTTTCCCTTTATAGTTCTTGCAGAGCACTGGGTCTATTCCCATGATGTACAGTCCATCCTTGGGCTCATCTTCCAACCTAACACGCTGTGCCTCCAGCTCCCCCACCTCTGTATTGCCCCTCCCTCTCCCCCTCCCCGCTGGTAACCAATAGATTGTTTCTCTATATCTGTGAGCCTCCATTTTTGTGATATTCTCTACTTTGTGGAGTTTTCAGATTCTTAAGTGATACTATACGGTATTTGTCTATCTCTGTCTGAGTTATTTTCCTTAATAGTATATCTTCCCATGTGGCTGCAAATGTCAATATTCCATTCCCTTTCTGGGGCACCTGCTTTCTATGCCTTTTTAGCCAATGGCCACTGCCACTCCACACATGACACGGCTCCCCAGCCACGTTTCCAGTTCTGCACTCACGCAGAGAAACACCAAGTCCTCTTCCTCTTCTCCCATGGCAAGTATATCTTTGAAGCTGAGTCTAGAACCAGTTGTTCCCCCACCCTGGCAAACTGGACCTTCTGGTCCCATCTCCAACCCCCACCAGGCCCCATCTCCCTCCCCTCTTCACACATCTAGGCCTGCCCTGCCTTCTCTGCCCCCCACTCTCACAAAACTCCCAAACAAACTTAATTTCCCATCAGGTTGATTTTATTTTCATTATGAACCTATGCAGTTGGTATACTAGTCAACGTGTGTACTGTTGGCCAGTCCTCAGCGGCAAGACCCCCGAAGATTTCTGAGGTCTCTAGCCATGCTCTGAGGTCCCTGGCTGCCCACCGTTCCTGCTGGAATGACAGGGGTCTACACACTCTCTGGGACCTCCTCTGGTCCGTTCTGATTCAGCTCTTCTTTCACCTTGGAGCACCGGCTACAGAGCTTTGGGCCTCTGATTTTTTGAAGTTTCCTTGTGGTGGGTGGTTTCTGAGAAGTTTTCTTGGTCAGCTTTGCCTGAAGGTGATTATTCACTCTCACAGGTACCCTGGCCACCTGGAGAAAACAAGAGAGGGGTAGAGAATGGCATCGGTTGGGGAAGAGGCTGAAGCTGGATGGGAACGACAGCTTCAGGAGAAGGGTGTGGGCAGAGAAGGGTTATGTGCCAGGCAAGCACAGGGAGGGGACTTATGGGGTGGGGTCAATGGGCCAGAGGTGTTTGGGTGGGTTCAGCTCACCGTTGACATTTTTCTTGGACCTCAGCTGAGAGGACGTCTTCATCCTGTTGTCCCGGGTAACAGGAGCCACGTGTTTCATAACTCCTCTGGAGCCGTGTGGCTTGCCAGTCACCTTAGTCATTTTGAGGCCTCCCAGTGGTCTGCTCCAGGGCCCCTGAGCACCCCTATATATACCCCTCCTCAGGGAGACACACCCTCGTGCTTTATGAGGTCAGCAAGTCTCTTCCCCAGCCAATGGTGGCCCTGGGTGAGCCTTGACATCACAAAGCCCCATCCTGACACCTCTAGCCGAGGATGGGGAGCAATTTAGATGTTTTGGTGGGAGAAATGAGGCATTTATCATTCCCCTAAGGAGGCCTCCAAACTCACCTGCCATCCTCATCTCTCTAAGTCAAGTTCGATGGGTCACAGGGCAGGGAGGGTGTGTCTCCTCCAAAGCTGGTCTCTTATATCTATTGATGACTGTAAAAGTGTAAGGGAATTTGAAAAAAAACTCTGCAAAAGATACAGCTTAAGCAGCCCCAATTAACGGAGGTTTATTTTCTTTGTTCCATAGTCTCAAAATAACTGACAATTAAGAATGAATTTCATTTAAAACCTAGGTTTCAAATTCCGCAAGATATTCGATGTGCAAATACAAGACCGATGTTGCTCTTTTCAAGCTAAAAAAGTTTGTACCTTGCAGTGAATACTTTGTTTAACTGATTTAGACCTAAATAAAAGCACATTGTGTGTCTTTACCTTGACAATGTCTGTGGTATCACTGTGTGTTTAGAATCGACTGTTTGAATGTGAGGTGTGTATTAGTACGTTCCCTAGGGGACTCCAGGCTGTGCAGGAAGTGATCTCAAGGCCTTGCAAACCATTCAGGATGCTCTGTGGAATGGAGCGGTGGTAACCATGGCAGGCTGTGTTGGTGACAATGGTTTAACAGGGCCTTCTCTTCAAGAACTCCCTCACAGAAGACAATGAATTCTTAAAGGTAACTACTAAAACTGTGGCTGTATGACTATATATGTATATATATATATATGAAAATATATATATAAATATACACACTTATGAGTGTGCATTTATATGTATATACACACATATGTGTGTGCATTTGTATATATCTACAGTGAATCTTTGTCCCTTGTGAATCACACATAAAATATTAAAACCTGACATCTATGACAACAAATGTTTAAAACTTAAACCAACAAAATTTGGTTTGCCGAGTAAAAGTATTTAATTAATGACATTATCTTAGAATACTGGAGGATGGGGATGGTAATCAAAACAGAACCAGCATTTACTTGGCTTTATTTTTGTAATAAAAGTCTTCGTGAGCAATGACCCCCGTATTGCCTGCAGGGGATGTGGGCTAATCCCCTTGCCCCACCTGTGCGAGCCCACTGCTCCATTCGTAAATTCCTTTCCTCCGAAGAAGACATCGAGATGGCTAACAAACACATGAAAAGATGCTCACCATCACTCATTATCAGACAAATGCAAACCAAAACCACAAGGAGGTACCACCTGGCTCTGGTCAGGCTGACTGCTGTACAAAAATCTACAAGCAATAAATGCTGGAGAGGGTGTCGAGAAGGGAACTCTCTTGCACTGTTGGTGGGAATGCAAACTAGCACAGCCACTACTGGAGAACACTGTGGAGATTCCTTAAAAAAACTGGAACTAGAACTGCCATATGACCCAACAATCCCATTGCTGGGCAAACACACTGAGGAAACCAGACTGGGAAGAGCCATGTGTACCCGAAGGATCATCACAGCACTGTTTACAATAGCCAGGCCATGGAAGCAACCTAGATGTCCAGGGGCAGACGAATCGATAGGAAAGCAGTGGTACATATACACAGTGGAATCCTACTCAGCCATCAAAAAGTGTACACTTGAATTCGTTCTAATGAGGTGGATGAAACTGCAGCCTATTATACAGAGTGAAATAAGTCAGAAAGAAAAACACCAATAGAGTACACTAACACATATATATGGAATTTAGAAAGATGGTGATGATAACCCTGTATGCGAGACACAGATGTACAGAACAGTCTTTTGGACTCTGTGGGAGAAGGCGAGGGTGGGATGATCTGAGAGAATAGCAGTGAAACATGTATATTATCATATGAGAAGTAGATCGCCAGTCCAGGTTCGATGCCTGAGACTGGGTGCTCGGGGCTGGTGCACTGGGATGGCCCTGAGGGATGGGATGGGGAGGGAGGTGGGAGGGGGCTTCAGGATGGGGAACACATGTACACCCGTGGCGGATTCCCCACAAGTATGGCAAAAACCACCAAGCTTTGTCAAATAATTAGCCTCCCATTAAAATAAAGAAATTTCCAAAAATCATGTCAATGTATGGCAACACCAATACAGTATGGTAATGCAAAATAAACTAAAAATAAAAATGAAAAAAAAAAAAAACTAACTACATTCCTTTGCTAAAAGGGGCCTAATCAATGTGGGCTTTGTGCCCTCCTGAAACACCATCATTTTCCTTCCTTTCTTCCCTCCTTCCTCCCCCCTCTTTCTTTCCCTTTCTTTCTTATTATACAATTGTGAACGTTTGCTTTCCCTTTATAGTTCTTGCAGAGCACTGGGTCTATTCCCCATGATGTACAGTCCATCCTTGGGCTCATCTTCCACCTAACACGCTGTGCCTCCAGCTCCCCCACCTCTGTATTGCCCCTCCCTCTCCCCCTCCCCGCTGGTAACCAATAGATTGTTCTCTATATCTGTGAGCCTCCATTTTTGTGATATTCTCTACTTTGTGGAGTTTTCAGATTCTTAAGTGATACTATACGGTATTTGTCTATCTCTGTCTGAGTTATTTTCCTTAATAGTATATCTTCCATGTGGCTGCAAATGTCAATATTCCATTCCCTTTCTGGGGCACCTGCTTTCTATGCCTTTTTAGCCAATGGCACTGCCACTCCACACATGACACGGCTCCCCAGCCACGTTTCCAGTTCTGCACTCACGCAGAGAAACACCAAGTCCTCTTCCTCTTCTCCCATGGCAAGTATATCTTTGAAGCTGAGTCTAGAACCAGTTGTTCCCCCACCCTGGCAAACTGGACCTTCTGGTCCCATCTCCAACCCCCACAGGCCCCATCTCCCTCCCTCTTCACACATCTAGGCCTGCCCTGCCTTCTCTGCCCCCCACTCTCACAAAACTCCCAAACAAACTTAATTTCCCATCAGGTTGATTTTATTTTCATTATGAACCTATGCAGTTGGTATACTAGTCAACGTGTGTACTGTTGGCCAGTCCGCAGCGGCAAGACCCCCGAAGATTTCTGAGGTCTCTAGCCATGCTCTGAGGTCCCTGGCTGCCCACCGTTCCTGCTGGAATGACAGGGGTCTACACACTCTCTGGGACCTCCTCTGGTCCGTTCTGATTCAGCTCTTCTTTCACCTTGGAGCACCGGCTACAGAGCTTTGGGCCTCTGATTTTTTGAAGTTTCCTTGTGGTGGGTGGTTTCTGAGAAGTTTTCTTGGTCAGCTTTGCCTGAAGGTGATTATTCACTCTCACAGGTACCCTGGCCACCTGGAGAAAACAAGAGAGGGTAGAGAATGGCATCGGTTTGGGGAAGAGGCTGAAGCTGGATGGGAACGACAGCTTCAGGAGAAGGGGTGTGGGCAGAGAAGGGTTATGTGCCAGGCAAGCACAGGGGAGGGGACTTATGGGTGGGGTCAATGGGCCAGAGGTGTTTGGGTGGGTTCAGCTCACCTTGACATTTTTCTTGGACCTCAGCTGAGAGGACGTCTTCATCCTGTTGTCCCGGGTAACAGGAGCCACGTGTTTCATAACTCCTCTGGAGCCGTGTGGCTTCCCAGTCACCTTAGTCATTTTGAGGCCTCCCAGTGGTCTGCTCCAGGGCCCCTGAGCACCCCTATATATACCCCTCCTCAGGGAGACACACCCTCGTGCTTTATGAGGTCAGCAAGTCTCTTCCCCAGCCAATGGTGGCCCTGGGTGAGCCTTGACATCACAAAGCCCCATCCTGACACCTCTAGCCGAGGATGGGGAGCAATTTAGATGTTTTGGTGGGAGAAATGAGGCATTTATCATTCCCCTAAGGAGGCCTCCAAACTCACCTGCCATCCTCATCTCTCTAAGTCAAGTTCGATGGGGTCACAGGGCAGGGAGGGTGTGTCTCCTCCAAAGCTGGTCTCTTATATCTATTGATGACTGTAAAAGTGTAAGGGAATTTGAAAAAAACTCTGCAAAAGATACAGCTTAAGCAGCCCCAATTAACGGAGGTTTATTTTCTTTGTTCCATAGTCTCAAAATAACTGACAATTAAGAATGAATTTCATTTAAAACCTAGGTTTCAAATTCCGCAAGATATTCGATGTGCAAATACAAGACGATGTTGCTCTTTTCAAGCTAAAAAAGTTTGTACCTTGCAGTGAATACTTTGTTTAACTGATTTAGACCTAAATAAAAGCACATTGTGTGTCTTTACCTTGACAATGTCTGTGGTATCACTGTGTGTTTAGAATCGACTGTTTGAATGTGAGGTGTGTATTAGTACGTTCCCTAGGGGACTCCAGGCTGTGCAGGAAGTGATCTCAAGGCCTTGCAAACCATTCAGGATGCTCTGTGGAATGGAGCGGTGGTAACCATGGCAGGCTGTGTTGGTGACAATGGTTTAACAGGGCCTTCTCTTCAAGAACTCCCTCACAGAAGACAATGAATTCTTAAAGGTAACTACTAAAACTGTGGCTGTATGACTATATATGTATATATATATATGAAAATATATATATAAATATACACACTTATGAGTGTGCATTTATATGTATATACACACATATGTGTGTGCATTTGTATATATCTACAGTGAATCTTTGTCCCTTGTGAATAACACATAAAATATTAAAACCTGACATCTATGACAACAAATGTTTAAAACTTAAACCAACAAAATTTGGTTTGCCGAGTAAAAGTATTTAATTAATGACATTATCTTAGCAATACTGGAGGATGGGGATGGTAATCAAAACAGAACCAGCATTTACTTGGCTTTATTTTTGTAATAAAATCTTCGTGGGCAATGACCCCAGTATTGCCTGCAGGGGATGTGGGCTAATCCCCTTGCCCCACCTGTGCGAGCCCACTGGCTCCATTCTAAATTCCTTTCCTCCGAAGAAGACATCGAGATGGCTAACAAACACATGAAAAGATGCTCACCATCACTCATTATCAGACAAATGCAAACCAAAACCACAAGGAGGTACCACCTGGCTCTGGTCAGGCTGACTGCTGTACAAAAATCTACAAGCAATAAATGCTGGCAGAGGGTGTCGAGAAGGGAACCTCTCTTGCACTGTTGGTGGGAATGCAAACTAGCACAGCCACTATGGAGAACACTGTGGAGATTCCTTAAAAAACTGGAACTAGAACTGCCATATGACCCAGCAATCCCATTGCTGGCATACACACTGAGGAAACCAGACTGGAAAGAGACATGTGTACCCGAAGGATCATCACAGCACTGTTTACAATAGCCAGGCCATGGAAGCAACCTAGATGTCCAGGGCAGACGAATCGATAGGAAAGCAGTGGTACATATACACAGTGGAATCCTACTCAGCCATCAAAAAGTGTACACTTGAATTCGTTCTAATGAGGTGGATGAAACTGCAGCCTATTATACAGAGTGAAATAAGTCAGAAAGAAAAACACCAATAGAGTACACTAACACATATATATGGAATTTAGAAAGATGGTGATGATAACCCTGTATGCGAGACACAGATGTACAGAACAGTCTTTTGGACTCTGTGGGAGAAGGCGAGGGTGGGATGATCTGAGAGAATAGCAGTGAAACATGTATATTATCATATGAGAAGTAGATCGCCAGTCCAGGTTCGATGCCTGAGACTGGGTGCTCGGGCTGGTGCACTGGGATGGCCCTGAGGGATGGGATGGGGAGGGAGGTGGGAGGGGGCTTCAGGATGGGGAACACATTGTACACCCGTGGCGGATTCCCCACAAGTATGGCAAAAACCACCAAGCTTTGTCAAATAATTAGCCTCCCATTAAAATAAATAAAATTTCCAAAAATCATGTCAATGTATGGCAACACCAATACAGTATGGTAATGCAAAATAAACTAAAAATAAAAAATGAAAAAAAAAAAAACCTAACTACATTCCTTTGCTAAAAGGGGCCTAATCAATGTGGGCTTTGTGCCCTCCTGAAACACCATCATTTTCCTTCCTTTCTTCCCTCCTTCCTCCCCCTCTTTCTTTCCCTTTCTTTCTTATTATACAATTGTGAACGTTTGCTTTCCCTTTATAGTTCTTGCAGAGCACTGGGTCTATTCCCCATCGATGTACAGTCCATCCTTGGGCTCATCTTCCACCTAACACGCTGTGCCTCCCGCTCCCCCATCCTCTGTATTGCCCCTCCCCTCTCCCCCTCCCCGCTGGTAACCAATAGATTGTTCTCTATATCTGTGAGCCTCCATTTTTGTGATATTCTCTACTTTGTGGAGTTTTCAGATTCTTAAGTGATACTATACGGTATTTGTCTATCTCTGTCTGAGTTATTTTCCTTAATAGTATATCTTCCATGTGGCTGCAAATGTCAATATTCCATTCCCTTTCTGGGGCACCTGCTTTCTATGCCTTTTTAGCCAATGGCACTGCCACTCCACACATGACACGGCTCCCCAGCCACGTTTCCAGTTCTGGCACTCACGCAGAGAAACACCAAGTCCTCTTCCTCTTCTCCCCATGGCAAGTATATCTTTGAAGCTGAGTCTAGAACCAGTTGTTCCCCCACCCTGGCAAACTGGACCTTCTGGTCCCATCTCCAACCCCACAGGCCCCATCCTCCCTCCCTCTTCACACATCTAGGGCCTGCCCTGCCTTCTCTGCCCCCCACTCTCACAAAACTCCCAAACAAACTTAATTTCCCATCAGGTTGATTTTATTTTCATTATGAACCTATGCAGTTGGTTATACTAGTCAACGTGGTGTACTGTTGGCCAGTCCTCAGCGGCAAGACCCCCGAAGATTTCTGAGGTCTCTAGCCATGCTCTGAGGTCCCTGGCTGCCCCCGTTCCTGCTGGAATGACAGGGGTCTACACACTCTCTGGGACCTCCTCTGGTCCGTTCTGATTCAGCTCTTCTTTCACCTTGGAGCACCGGCTACAGAGCTTTGGGCCTCTGATTTTTTGAAGTTTCCTTGTGGTGGGTGGTTTCTGAGAAGTTTTCTTGGTCAGCTTTGCCTGAAGGTGATTATTCACTCTCACAGGTACCCTGGCCACCTGGAGAAAACAAGAGAGGGTAGAGAATGGCATCGGTTTGGGGAAGAGGCTGAAGCTGGATGGGAACGACAGCTTCAGGAGAAGGGGTGTGGCAGAGAAGGGTTATGTGCCAGGCAAGCACAGGGGAGGGACTTATGGGTGGGGTCAATGGGCCAGAGGTGTTTGGGTGGTTCAGCTCACCTTGACATTTTTCTTGGACCTCAGCTGAGAGGACGTCTTCATCCTGTTGTCCCGGGTAACAGGAGCCACGTGTTTCATAACTCCTCTGGAGCCGTGTGGCTTGCCAGTCACCTTAGTCATTTTGAGGCCTCCAGTGGTCTGCTCCAGGGCCCTGAGCACCCCTATATATACCCCTCCTCAGGGAGACACACCTCGTGCTTTATGAGGTCAGCAAGTCTCTTCCCCAGCCAATGGTGCCCTGGGTGAGCCTTGACATCACAAAGCCCCATCCTGACACCTCTAGCCGAGGATGGGAGCAATTTAGATGTTTTGGTGGAGAAATGAGGCATTTATCATTCCCCTAAGGAGGCCTCCAAACTCACCTGCCATCCTCATCTCTCTAAGTCAAGTTCGATGGGTCACAGGCAGGGAGGGTGTGTCTCCTCCAAAGCTGGTCTCTTATATCTATTGATGACTGTAAAAGTGTAAGGGAATTTGAAAAAAACTCTGCAAAAGATACAGCTTAAGCAGCCCCAATTAACGGAGGTTTATTTTCTTTCTTCCATAGTCTCAAAATAACTGACAATTAAGAATGAATTTCATTTAAAACCTAGGTTTCAAATTCCGCAAGATATTCGATGTGCAAATACAAGACGATGTTGCTCTTTTCAAGCTAAAAAAGTTTGTACCTTGCAGTGAATACTTGTTTAACTGATTTAGACCTAAATAAAAGCACATTGTGTGTCTTTACCTTGACAATGTCTGTGGTATCACTGTGTGTTTAGAATCGACTGTTTGAATGTGAGGTGTGTATTAGTACGTTCCCTAGGGGACTCCAGGCTGTGCAGGAAGTGATCTCAAGGCCTTGCAAACCATTCAGGATGCTCTGTGGAATGGAGCGGTGGTAACCTGGCAGGCTGTGTTGGTGACAATGGTTTAACAGGGCCTTCTCTTCAAGAACTCCCTCACAGAAGACAATGAATTCTTAAAGGTAACTACTAAAACTGTGGCTGTATGACTATATATTGTATATATATATATGAAAATAATATATAAATATAACACTTATGAGTGTGCATTTATATGTATATACACACATATGTGTGTGCATTTGTATTATATCTACAGTGAATCTTTGTCCCTTGTGAAATCACACATAAAATATTAAAACCTGACATCTATGACAACAAATGTTTAAAACTTAAACCAACAAAATTTGGTTTGCCGAGTAAAAGTATTTAATTAATGACATTATCTTAGAATACTGGAGGATGGGGATGGTAATCAAACAGAACCAGCATTTACTTGGCTTTATTTTTGTAATAAAAGTCTTCGTGGGCAATGACCCCAGTATTGCTGCAGGGGATGTGGGCTAATCCCTTGCCCACCTGTCGAGCCCACTGCTCCATTCTAAATTCCTTTCCTCGAAGAAGACATCGAGTGGCTAACAAACACATGAAAAGATGCTCACCATCACTCATTATCAGACAAATGCAAACCAAAACCACAAGGAGGTACCAACCTGGCTCTGGTCAGGCTGACTGCTGTACAAAAATCTAAAGCATAAATGCTGGAGAGGGTGTCGAGAAGGAACTCTCTTGCACTGTTGGTTGGGAATGCAAACTAGCACAGCATATGGAGAACACTGTGGAGATTCCTTAAAAAAACTGGAACTAGAACTGCCATATGACCACAATCCATTGCTGGGCAAACACACTGAGGAAACCAGACTGGAAAGAGACATGTGTACCCGAAGGATCATCACAGCACTGTTTTACAATAGCCAGGCCATGGAAGCAACCTAGATGTCCAGGGCAGACGAATCGATAGAAAGCAGTGGTACATATACACAGTGGAATCCTACTCAGCCATCAAAAAGTGTACACTTGAATTCGTTTAATGAGGTGGTATGAAACTGCAGCCTATTATACAGAGTGAAATAAGTCAGAAAGAAAACACCAATAGAGTACACTAACACATATATATGGAATTTAGAAAGATGGTGATGATAACCCTGTATGCGAGACACAGATGTACAGAACAGTCTTTTGGACTCTGTGGGAGAAGGCGAGGGTGGGATGATCTGAGAGAATAGCAGTGAACTGTATATTATCATATGAGAAGTAGATCGCCAGTCCAGGTTCGATGCCTGAGACTGGTGCTCGGGGCTGGTGCACTGGGATGGCCTGAGGGATGGATGGGAGGGAGGTGGGGGGCTCAGGAGGGGAACACATGTACACCCGTGGCGGATTCCCCACAAGTATGGCAAAAACCACCAGCTTTGTCAAATAATTAGCCTCCCATTAAATAAATAAATTTCCAAAAATCATGTCAATGTATGGCAACACCAATACAGTATGGTAATGCAAATAAACTAAAAATAAAAATGAAAAAAAAAACTAACTACATTCCTTTGCTAAAAGGGGCCTAATCAATGTGGGCTTTGTGCCCTCCTGAAACACCATCATTTTCCTTCCTTTCTTCCCTCCTTCCTCCCCCCTCTTTCTTTCCCTTTCTTTCTTATTATACAATTGTGAACGTTTGCTTTCCCTTTATAGTTCTTGCAGAGCACTGGGTCTATTCCCCATGATGTACAGTCCATCCTTGGGCTCATCTTCCACCTAACACGCTGTGCCTCCCGCTCCCCCACCTCTGTATTGCCCCTCCCTCTCCCCCTCCCCGCTGGTAACCAATAGATTGTTCTCTATAGCTGTGAGCCTCCATTTTTGTGATATTCTCTACTTTGTGGAGTTTTTCAGATTCTTAAGTGATACTATACGGTATTTGTCTATCTCTGTCTGAGTTATTTTCCTTAATAGTATATCTTCCATGTGGCTGCAAATGTCAATATTCCATTCCCTTTCTGGGGCACCTGCTTTCTATGCCTTTTTAGCCAATGGCACTGCCACTCCACACATGACACGGCTCCCCAGCCACGTTTCCAGTTCTGCACTCACGCAGAGAAACACCAAGTCCTCTTCCTCTTCTCCCATGGCAAGTATATCTTTGAAGCTGAGTCTAGAACCAGTTGTTCCCCCACCCTGGCAAACTGGACCTTCTGGTCCCATCTCCAACCCCCACAGGCCCCATCTCCCTCCCTCTTCACACATCTAGGCCTGCCCTGCCTTCTCTGCCCCCACTCTCACAAAAACTCCCAAACAAACTTAATTTCCCATCAGGTTGATTTTATTTTCATTATGAACCTATGCAGTTGGTATACTAGTCAACGTGTGTACTGTTGGCCAGTCCTCAGCGGCAAGACCCCGAAGATTTCTGAGGTCTCTAGCCATGCTCTGAGGTCCCTGGCTGCCCACCGTTCCTGCTGGAATGACAGGGGTCTACACACTCTCTGGGACCTCCTCTGGTCCGTTCTGATTCAGCTCTTCTTTCACCTTGGAGCACCGGCTACAGAGCTTTGGGCCTCTGATTTTTTGAAGTTTCCTTTGTGGTGGGTGGTTTCTGAGAAGTTTTCTTGGTCAGCTTTGCCTGAAGGTGATTATTCACTCTCACAGGTACCCTGGCCACCTGGAGAAAACAAGAGAGGGGTAGAGAATGGCATCGGTTTGGGGAAGAGGCTGAAGCTGGATGGGAACGACAGCTTCAGGAGAAGGGTGTGGGCAGAGAAGGGTTATGTGCCAGGCAAGCACAGGGGAGGGGACTTATGGGGTGGGTCAATGGGCCAGAGGTGTTTGGGTGGGTTCAGCTCACCTTGACATTTTTCTTGGACCTCAGCTGAGAGGACGTCTTCATCCTGTTGTCCCGGGTAACAGGAGCCACGTGTTTCATAACTCCTCTGGAGCCGTGTGGCTTGCCAGTCACCTTAGTCATTTTGAGGCCTCCCAGTGGTCTGCTCCAGGGCCCCCTGAGCACCCCTATATATACCCCTCCTCAGGGAGACACACCCTCGTGCTTTATGAGGTCAGCAAGTCTCTTCCCCAGCCAATGGTGGCCCTGGGTGAGCCTTGACATCACAAAGCCCCATCCTGACACCTCTAGCCGAGGATGGGGAGCAATTTAGATGTTTTTTGGTGGAGAAAATGAGGCATTTATCATTCCCTAAGGAGGGCTCTCAAACTGCCATCCATCCTCTCTCTAAGTCAAGTTCGATGGGTCACAG
>NW_017200615.1:0-6954 GCF_001704415.2 Capra hircus
AAAGGCCAGTCCCCACGCGAATTGCTCGGGGCCTCCTTCCTCGGGTTTCGCCTCCCGTCGATGGCCATGGCCTAAGATCTTGTGTGGAGACGGTGCCGGACCTGAGGATTTCTATCCAGTACTGACATGGATCTTGGGGTACTTCTGGAGTCCCCCAGGGAGTCAGTCCTCGTCTCGAGTCGGGGCATGCACGTGCGCTTTCCTCCCGAGCTGTAGCAGCAGTGTCACGCTTCCATTCGCGCGAAGATCAAGGGATCAGGGCTTTCCCTCGAGCTTTCCAACGAGGCTTTCCCACGAGGCTTTCCCACAGGGCTGCTCCACGTGCCACGATGGTGTGAGTCGATCCGCGCTTGAAAGTCGAGGCAGTGCAGGGAAAACAGGTTTCCCTGGAATTGACTGAGACATCTGGGGGATCTGGGAAGGTGGCACGACCCTGGAGTTCCTCTCGCCTTTCCTGTGGAGAGCGCCTCCTCAAGAGATGCGACGGGAACGCCAGGAATTCTTTCCCTACCAGGCAGGGAAAGGATCCCTCCTCTCGAGCAAGGAGGCGACAAGGGGCTCCTCTGGATGTGGGCGGGACTCTCGTGCTTCCTCTCGAGTGGAGACGGGTATGTCGGGGAACTTCTTGAGTTGCAGCAAGGGTGTGAAGGACCCTTAGGAAGTTCCAGAGGTTAGGTGTGATTAGCCTCGAGACGCCGCAGCGGAAATGGCCCTCATCTGGGCTGGAGGGGAGAACCTCCTGGATTTTCTCGAGTTGCGGCAGGTGCTCTCGACTTACGACAGGGACCTCAGGGACCCGCTCTGGTGGCCTCAAGAAAGGCCAGTCCCCATGAGAGTTGCTGTGGGGCCTCTCTGGATTCCTTTCCCGTCGATGCCAGGCCTCAGACCTTGTGTGGAGTCGGTGTCGGATCCTGAGTATTCCTCTCCAGTGCTGACATGCATCTTGGGGTACTTCTGGAGTCTCACCAGGGGAGTCAGTCCTTGTCTCGAGTGGGGGCATGCACGTGCGCTTTCCTCCCGTGCTGTAGCAGCAGTGTCACGCTTCCCTTCGCGAAGATCAGGGGATCAGGGGCTTTCCTCGAGGCTTTCCCACGAGGCTTTCATACGAAGCTTTCCCACAGGGCTGCTCCACGTGCCACCGTGGTGTGAGTCGATCGTCGGCTTGAAAGTCGAGGCAGTGCAGGGAACACAGGCTTCCCTGGAATGGACTGAGACATCTGGGGACTCTGGGAATGGTGGCACGACCCTGGAGTTCCTCTCACCTTTCCTGTGGAGAGCACCTCCTCTTGAGATGCGACGGGAACTCGGGGAGATCTTTCCCGACACGCAGGGAAAGGATCCCTCCTCTCGAGCTAGGAGGGGGAAACGGGGCTCCTCCTGATGTAGGCGGGACTCTCGTTCTTAACCTCGAGTGGAGACTGGTATGTCGGGGAACTTCTTGAGTTGCAGCAAGGGTGTGAAGGTCCTTTGGAAGTTCCAGAGGTTAGGTGTGTTTAGCCTCGAGACGCCTCAGCGGAAATGGGCCTCATCTCGCCTGGAGGGGAGAACCTCCTGGATTTTCTCGAGTTGCGGCAGGTGCTCTCGACTTACGACGGGGACCTCAGGGACCCGCTCTGGTGGCCTCAGGAAAGGCCAGTCCCCATGCGAGTTGCTCGGGGGCCTCTCGGGATTCCTCTCCCGACGATGCGGTGCCTAAGACCTTGTGTGGAGACGATGCCGGAACCTGATGATTCCTCTCCAGTGCCGACGTGGATCTTGGGGTACTTCTGGAGTCTCCCCAGGGGAGTCAGTCCTCGTCTCGAGTGGGGACATAGGTGCGATTTCCTCCCGAACTGTAGCAGCAGTGTCACGCTTCCCTTCGCGTGGATTAAGGGATCTGTGGCTTTCCCTCGAGGCTTTCCACAGGGCTGTCCACGTACCACCGTGGTGTGAGTCGATCCTCGCTAGAAAGTCGAGGCACTGCAGGGAAAACAGGTTTCCCTGGAATGGACTGAGACATCTGGGGGACTCTGGGAATGGTGGCACGACCCTGGAGTTCCTCGCGCCTTCCTGTGGAGAATGCTTCCTCATGAGATGCGCCGGATCGCCGGGAATTCTTTCCCAACCACGCAGGGAAAGGATCCCTCCTCACGAGCTAGGAGGCGCAAAGGGGCTCCTCTGCATGTGGGCGGGACTCTCGTGCTTCCTCTCGAGTGGAGACGGGTACGTCGGGAACTACTTGAGTTGCTAGCAAGGTTGTGAAGGACCCTTAGGAAGTTCAAGAGGTAAGGTGTGATTAGCCTCGAGACCTCTCAGCTGAAATGGGCCTCATCTCGCCTGGAGGGGAGAACCTCCTGGATTTTCTCGAATTGCGGCAGGTGCTCTCGACTTACGACGGGGACTTCAGGGACACGCTCTGGTGGCCTCAGGAAAGGCCAGTCCCCATGCGAGTTGCTCGGGGGCCTCTCGGGATTCCTCTCCCTTCGATGCCGGGGCCTAAGATCTTGTGTGGAGTCGGTGCCGGAACCTGAGGATTCCTCTCCAGTGCTCACATGGATCTTGGGGTACTTCTGGAGTCTCCCCAGGGAAGTTAGTCATCGTCTCGAGTGGGGGCATGCACCTGCGCTTTCCTCCCTAGCTGTAGCAGCAGTGTCATGCTCCCGTCGCGTGGATCAAGGGATCGGTGGCTTTCCCTCGAGGCTTTCCCACGAGACTTTCCCACAGGGCTGTCCCACGTGCCACCGTGGTGTGAGTCTATCCTCGGCTTGAAAGTCGAGGCAGTGCAGGGAAAACAGGTTTCCCTGGAATGGACTGAGACATCTGGGGGACTCTGGGAATCGTGGCACCACCCTGGAGTTCCTCTCGCCTTTCCTGTGGAGAGCGCCTCCTCTTGAGATGCGAGGGGAACGCCCGGAATTTTTTCCCGAACACGCAGTGAAAGGTTCCCTCCTCAAGAGCTAGGAGGCGGAAACGGGGCTCCTCTGGATGTGATCGGGACTCTCGTGCTTCCTCTCAAGTGGAGACGGGTATGTCGGGGAACTTATTGAGTTGCAGCAAGGGTGTGAATGACCCTTTGGAAGTTCCAGAAGTTAGCTGTGATTAGCCTCGAGACACCTCAGCGGAAATGGGCCTCATCTCGCCTGGAGGGGAAAACCTCCTGGATTTTCTCCAGTTGCGGCAGGTGCTCTGGACTTACGAAGGGGACTTTAGGGACCCGATCTGGTTTCCTCAGGAAAGGCCAGTCCCCATGCGAGTTGCTCGGCGGGCCTCTCGGGATTCCTCTTCCGTCGATGCTGGGGCCTAAGTCCTTGTGTGGAGTCCGTGCCGGAACCTGAGGATTCCTCTCCAGTGCTGACATGAATCTTGGGGTACTTCTGGAGTCTCCCCAGGGGAGTCAGTCCTTGTCTCGAGTGGGGGCCAGCACATGAGCTTTCCTCCCGAATGTAGCAGCAGTGTCGAGCTTTCCTTCGCGTGGATCAAGGGATCTGTGGCTTTCCCTCGAGGCTTTCGCACAGGGCTGTCCCACAGCCACCGTGGCGTGAGTCGATCCTCGACTTGAAAGTAGAGGCAGTGCAGGGAAATCAGTTTTCCCTGGAATGAAATGAGACATCTGGGGGAGTCTGGGAATGGTGGCACGACCCTGGAGTTCGTCTCGCCTTTCCTGTGGAGAGCACCTCCTCTTGAGATGCGACAGGAACGCCGATAATTCTTTCCCGTACACCCAGCGATTGGATCCCTCCTCTCGAGCTAGGACACGGAAATGGGGCTTCTCTGGATGTGGGCGGGACTTTCGTGCTTCCTCTCGAGTGGAGACGGGTATGTCGGGGAACTTCTTGAGTTGCAGCAAGGGTGTGAAGGACCCTTTGGAAGTTCCAGAGGCTAGGTGTCATTAGCCTCCGAGATGCCTCAGCGGAAATGGGCCTCATCTCGCCTGGAGGGGAGAACCTCCTGGAATTTCTCGAGTTGCGGCAGGTGCTCTCGCCTTACGACGGGGACCTCAGGGACCCGCTCTGGTGGCCTCAGGAAAGGCCAGTCCCCATGCGAGTTGCTCGGGGCCCTCTCGGGATTCCTCTCCCGTCGATGCCCGGGCCTAAGACCTTGTGTGGAGTCGGTGCCGGGACCTGAGGCATCCTCTCCAGTGCTGACATGGATCCTGGAATACTCTGGAGTCTCCCCAGGGAAGTCAGTCCTCGTCTCGTTTGGGGCATTCACGTGCGCTTTTCTCCCGAGCTGTAGCACAGTGTCACGCTTCCCTTCGCGTGGATCAAGGATCTGTGGCTTTCCCTTGAGGCTTTCCCACGAGGCTTTCCCACCGATGCTTTCCCACAGGGCTGTCCCACGTGCCACCGTGGTGTGAGTCTATCCTCGGCTTGAAAAGTCGAGGCAGTGCAGGAAAAGAGATTTCCCTGGAATGGACTGAGACATCTGGGGTCTCTGGGAATGGTGTCACGACCCTGGAGTTCCTCTCGCCTTTTCTGTGGAGAGCGCCTCCTCTTGAGATGCGACGGAAACGCCGGGAATTCCTTCCCGACCACGCAGGGAAAGGATCCCTCCTCTCGAGCTAGGAGGCGGAAACGGGGCTCCTCTGGATGTGGGCGGAACTCTCGTGCTTGCTCTCGAGTGGAGACGGGTATTTCGGGTAACTTCTTGAGTTGCATCAAGGGTGTGAAGGACCCTTTGGAAGTTCCAGAGGTTAGGTGTGATTAGCCTCGAGAAGCCTCAGCGCAAATGGGCCTCATCTCGCCTGGAGGGGAGAACCTCCTGGATTTTCTCGAGTTTGGCAGGTGCTCTCGACTTAAATGGGGACCTCAGGGACCCGCTCTGGTGGCCTCAGGAAAGGCCAGTCCCCATGCGAGTTGCTTGAGGGCCTCTCGGGAATCCTCTCCCTTCGATGCCCGGGCCTAAGACCTTGTGTGAGTCGGTGCCGGAACCTGAGGATTCCTCTCCAGTGCTGACATGGATCTTGGGGTACTTCCGGAGTCTCCCCAGGGGAGTCAGTCCTCGTCTCGCGTGGGGGCATGCACGTGCGCTTTCCTCGCGAGCTGTAGCAGCAGTGTCACGCTTCCCTTCGCGTGGATCAAGGGATCTGTAGCTTTCCCGCGGGGCTTTCCCACAGGGATGTCCCACGTGCCACAGTCGTGTGAGTCGATCCTCGGCTTGAAAGACGAGGCAGTGCAGGGAAAACAGGTTTCCCTGGAATGGACTGAGACCCTGGGGTACTCTGGGAATGGTGGCACGACCCTGGAGTTCCTCTCGCCTTTTCGGTTTAGAGCCCCTCCTCTTGAGATGCGACGGAATCGCCGGGAATTCTTTCCGACCACGCAGGGAAAGGATCCCTCCTCTCGAGCTAGGAGGCGGAAACGGGGCTCCTCTGGATGTGGGCGGGACTCTCGTGCTTCCTCTCGAGTGGAGACGGGTATGTCGGGGAACTTCTTGAGTTGCAGCAAGGGTGTGAAGGACCCTTTCGAAGTTCCAGAGTTTAGGTGTGATTAGCCTCGAGACACCTCAGCGGAAATGGGCCTCATCTCGCCTGGACGGGAGAACCTCCTGGATTTTCTCGAGTTGCGGCAGGTGCTCTCGACTTACGACGGGGACCTCAGGGAACCGCTCGGTGGCCTCAGTAAAGGCCAGTCCCCATGCGAGTTGCTCGGGGCCTCTCGGGATTCGTCTCCCGTCGATGTCAGTGCCTCAAACCTTGTGTGGAATCGGTGCGGTATCTGAGGATCCTCTCCAGTGCTGACATGTATCTTGGGGTAGTTCTGGAGTCTCCCCAGGGGAGTCAGTCCTCGTCTCGAGTGGGGCATGCACGTGCGCTTTAATCCTGAGCTGAAGCAGCAGTGTCACGTTTCCCTATGCTTGGATCACGGGATCTGTGGCTTTCCCTCGAGGCTTTCCCACGAGGCTTTCCCACGAGGCTTGCCCACAGGGCTGTCCCACGTGCCACCGTGGTGTGAGTCGATCCTCGGCTAGAAAGTCGACGCAGTGCAGGGAAAACAGGTTTCCCTGGAATGGACTGAGACATCTGGGGGACTCTGGGAATGGGGCCTGATACTGGAGTTCCTCTCGCCTTCCTGTGGAGAGCGCCTCCTCTTGAGATGCGACGGGAACTCCGGGAATTCTTTCCCGAGCACACAGGGAATGGATCCCTCCTCTCGAGCTAGGAGGAGGAAACGGGGCTCCTCTGGATGTGGGCGGACTCTCGTGTTCCTCTTGAGTGGAGACGGGTATGTCGGGGAACTTCTTGAGTTGAGCAAGGGTGTGAAGGACCCTTTGGAAGTTCCAAAGGTTAGGTGTGAATACCCTTGAGACGCCTCAGCTGAAAATGGGCCTCATCTCGTCTGGAGGGGAGAAACTCCTGGATTTTCTCGAGTTGCGGCTGGTGCTCTTGTCTACGACGGGGACGACAGGGACCCTCTCTGGTGGCCTCAGGAAAGGCCAGTCCCCATGCGAGTTGCTCGGGGTCCTCTCGGGATTCCTCTCCCGTCGATGCTGGGGCCTAAGACCTTTGTGTGGAGTCAGTGAGGGGAACCTGAGGATTCCTCTCCAGTGCTGACATGGATCTAGGGTATTTCTGGAGTCCCCCCAGGGGAGTCAGGCCAATCTCGAGTGGGGCATGCACGTGCGCTTTCCTTCCGAGCTGTAGCAGCAGTGTCGCGCTTCCCTTCGCGGGGATCAAGGGATCTGTGGCTTTCCTCGATGCTTTCCACAGGGCTGTCCCACGTGCCACCGTGGTGCGAGTCGATCCTCGGCTTTAATGTCAAGGCAGTGCAGGGAAAGAGGTTTCCCTGGAATGGACGGAGACATCCGGGTGACTCTGGGAATGTGGCACGACCCTGAAGTTCCTCTCGCCTTTCCTGTGGAGAGCGCCTCCTCTTGAAATGCGACGGGAACGCCGGGAATTCTTTCCCGACCATGCAAGGAAAGGATCCCTCCTCTCGAGCTAGGAGGCGGAAACGGGGGCTCCTCGGATGTGGG
>NW_017200616.1:0-6954 GCF_001704415.2 Capra hircus
GGTCTCTCGAGTTACGACAGGGACCTCAGGGACCCGCTCTGGTGCCTCAGGAAAGACAGTGCCCATGGGAGTTGCAAGGGGCCTTTCGGGATTCCTCTCCAGTCGATGTCGGGGCCTAAGACCTTTTGTGGAATCGGGGCTGAACCTGAGGATTCTCTTCAGTGCTGACATGGATCTTGGCTTACTTCTGGAGTTTCCCCTGGGAGTCTGTGCTCATCTCATGTGGGGGCATGCACGTGAGCTCTCCTCAGGCTTTCCCACAGGGCTGACCCACGTTCCATGGTGTAGTGAGTGGATCCTCGCGTGAAAGTAGAGGCAGTGCAGGGAAAGCAAGTTCCTCTGGAATGGACTGACATCTGGGGGTCCCTTGGAATTGTGGCACGACACTGGGGTTTCTCTCGCTTTTCCTGTTGAGAGCGCCTCCTCTTGAGTTGCGACGGGAAAGCCGGGAATTCTTTCCAGACGAAGCTGGAAAAGAATCCGTCATCTAGAGCTACGAGGTGGAAGCCAGGCTCCTCTGGATGTGGGCGGGACTCTCGTGCTTCCTCTCGAGTGGAGACGGGTATGTCGGGGAACTTCTTGAGTTGCAGCAAGTGTGGGAAGGACCCTTTGGAAGTTCCAGAGGTTAGGTGTGTTTAGCCTCAAGCGGGGAGAAGGGGAGAACCTCCTGGATTTTCTCGAGTTGTGGCAGGTGCTATCGAGTTACGACAGGGACCTCAGGGACCCGCTCTGGTTGCCTCAAGAAAGGCCAGTCGCCATGCGAGTTGCTAGGGGTCCTCTCAGGATTCCTCTCCGTCGATGCCAGGGCCTAAGACCTTTTGTGGAGTTGTGTTCAGAACCTGAGGATTCCTCTCCAGGGCTGACATGCATCTAGGGTACTTCTGGAGTCTGCCCTGGGGAGTCAGTCCTCGGCTCGAGTGGGGTCATGCACGTGCGCTTTCCTTCCGAGAGGTAGCAGCAGTGTAACGCTTCCATTCGCATGGTTCAAAGGATCTGTGGCTTTCCCTCGAGCTTTCCCACGAGGCTTTCCAACAGGGGTGTCCCATGTGCCACCGTAGTGTGAGTCAATCCTCCGCGTGAATGTCGAGGCAGTGCAGGGAAAACAGGTTTCCCTGTAATGGACTGAGATATCTGGGGGACTCTTGGAATGTTGGCACGACCCTCGAGTTCCTCTCGCCTTTCCTGTTGAGAGCGCCTCCTCTTGAGATGCGGCGGAACGGCGGGAATCCTTTCCGATGAAGCAGGGAAAGGATCCCTCATTTCGAACTACGAGGCGGAAATGGGGCTCCTCTGGATGTGGGCGGGACCCCCGTGCTTCCTCTCGAGTGAAGACGGGTTTGTCGGGGAACTTCTTGAGTTGCAGCAAGGGTGTGAAGGACCCTTTGGAAGTTCCACAGGTTAGGTGTGATTAGCCTTGAGACACCTCAGCGGAAATGGGCCTCATCTCGCCTGGAGGGAGAACCTCCTGGATTTTACCGAGTTGTGGTAGGTGCTCTCGAGTTACGACGGGGACCTCAGGGACTCGCTCTGGTGGCCTCAGGAAAGGCCAGTCCCCATGCGAGTTACCATGGGCCTATAGGGACTCCTCTCCCATCGATGCCGGTGCCTAAGACCTTGTGTGGAGTCGGGCCAGACCCTGAGGATGCCTCTCCAGTGCTGACATGAATCTTTCCATACTTCTGGAGTCTCACCTGGGGAGTCAGTCCTCATCTCGTGTGAGGGCATGCACCTGCGATTTCCTCACAAGCTGTAGCAGCAGTGTCACGCTTGCCGCCATGCGGTTCAAGGGATCAGTCGCTTTGCATCGAGGCTTTCCCACGAGGCTTTCGAACAGGGCTGTCCCACATGTCACGGTGGTGTGAGTCTATCCTCGGCATGAACGTCGAGGCAGTGAAGGGAAAGCAGGTTCTTCTGGAATGGACGGAGACATCTGGGGGACTCTTGGAATGCTGGCAAGGCCCTGGAGTTCCTCTCGCCTTTCCTGTGGAGAGTGCCTCCTCTTGAGATGCGACGGGAAGCCCGGGAATTCTTCCCGACGATGAAGGGAAAGGATCCCTCTTCTCGAGCTACGAGCGGAAACGGGGCTCCACTGGATGTGGTGGGACCCTCGTCCTTCCTCTCGAGTGGAGATGGGTATGTCGGAGAACTTCTTGACTTGCAGCAAGGGTGTGAAGGACCCTTTCGAAGTTCCAGAGGTTAGTTGTGATTAGCCTCGAGACGCCTCAGCGGAAATGGGCCTCATCTCGCCTGGAGGGAGAACCTCCTGGATTTTCTCGAGTTGCAACTTCCTCTCGAAGTAGGGCCCCATGTCCCCTTGGGAGGGTGTCATGCCTCTTTTCTCCTCACTGCCAAAGGTGGAGCCAAGCTCGCTCTGTCAGAGGTGCAAAAACAGCAATTGAATGGATTTTCAAGCTCTTGCTAGGCTGCACCCTTTCAGGGCCCACTTTACTGAAACAGGTGCTCTGTGGCCCCTGGTTGGGTATGCAGGTTCACAAACAGGTGAGATCCTGTCCAAGCCAAGAATTTTCCTGACAGACCTAGGCTCACTAGAGCTCTCCCACAGGGCAAAAGGGGTAGAACAGACTGTGGATGTGACTCTGCCTTTCACAGCGAGCATGGGGCCCTCCCTACGGCCCCATGGAATCAAGATTGCCGGTAGAAATATCAATAAACTTAGATATGCAGATGACACCACCATTATGGCTGAATGTGAAGAGGAACGGGTATGTCGGAACTTCTTGAGTTGCAGCAAGGGTGTGAAGGACCCTTTGGAAGTTCCAGAGGTTAGGTGTGGTTAGTCTCGAGATGCCTCAGCAGAAATGGGCCTCATGTCGCCTGGAATGGAGAGGCTCCTGGATATTCCCGAGTTTCAGCAGGTGCTCTCGAGTTACGACGGGGACTTCAGGGACCCGCTCTGGCGGCCGGAGGAAATGCCAGTCATCATGCGTGTTGCTAGGGGCCTCTCGTGATTCCTCTCCGTCGATGCCGGGGCCTAAGACCTTGTGTGGAGTCGGGGCCGGAAGCTGAGGATTCCTCTCCAGTGCTGACATGGATTTTGTGGTACTTCTCGAGTCTCCACAAGGGAGTCAGGCCTCGTCTCGAGTGGGGGCATGAGCGTGCCCTTTCCTCCCATGCTGTAGCAGCAGTGTCACGCTTCCCCATGCCTGGACCAAGGGATCTGTGGCTTTCCCTCGAGTCTTTCCTACTAGGCTTTCCCACAGGGCTGTCCCACGTGTGACAGTGGTGTGAGTCGATCCTCGGCATGAAGGCCAAGGCAGTGCAGGGAAAACAGGTTCCTGTGGAATGGACTGAGACATCTGGGTGAGTCTCGGAATGGTGGCACGACCCTGCAGTTTCTCTCCCCTTTCCTTTGGAGAGCGCCTCCTCTTGAGATGCGATGGGAATGCCGGGAATTCTTTCCCAACCAATCAGGGAAAGGATCGCTCATCTCGAGCTACGAGCCGGAAACGGAGCTCCTCTGGATGTGGCCGGGACACTCGTGCTTCCTCTTGAGTGGAGACGGGTATGTCGGGGAACTTCTTGAGTTGCAGCATGACTGTGAAAGACTCTTTGGAAGTTCCAGAGGTCACGTGTGATTAGCCTCGAGACACCTCAGGGGAAACGGGCCTCATCTCGCCTGGAGGGGAGAACCTCCTGGATTTTACCGAGTTGCGGCAGGTGCTCTCGACTTACGTCGGGGACCTCAGGGACACGCTCTGGTGACCTCAGGAAAGGCCAGTCCCATGCGAGTTGCTAGAGGGCCTGTCGCTATTTCACTCCCGTCGATGCCAGGGCCTAAGACCTTGTGTGGAGTCCGGGCCGGAATCTGAGGATTCCTCTCCAAGGCTGACATGCATGTTGGGTACTTCTGGAGTCTCCCAAGGGGAGTCAGTCCTCGTCTCGAGTTGGGGTATGCACGTGCGCTTTCCTCCCGTGCTGTAGCAGCAGTGTCACACTTCCCTTCGCGTGGATCAAGGGATCTGTGGCTTTCCCTCAAGACTTTCCCACGAGGCTTTCCACAGGGCCCTCCCACGTGTCACCGTGGTGTGAGTCGATCCTCGGCGTGAAAGTCGAAGCAGTGCAGGGAAAACAGGATCCTCTGGAATGGACTGAGATATCAGGGGGACTCTTGGAATGGTGGCACGACCCATGAGTTCTTCTCGCCTTTCCTGTGCAGTGGGCCTCCTCTTGAGAAGCATCGGAAACGTCGGGAATTCTATCCCGAGGAAGCAGGGAAGGATCCCTCATCTTTAGCTTGGAGGCGGAAACGGAGCCTCCTCTGGATGTGGCCGGGACCCTCGTGCTTCCTCTCGTGTGGAGACGGGTGTGTCGGGGAACTTCTTGAGTGCAGCTAAGGTGTGAAGGGACCTTTGGAAGTTCCAGAGGTTAGGTGTGATTAGCCTAGAGACGCCTCAGCGGAAATGGGCCTCATCTCGCCTGGAGGGGAGAGAACCTCCGGATTTTCTCGAGTGTGGCAGGTGCTCTAGAATTACGACGGGGACCTAAGGGACTCTCTCCGGTGTCCTGAGGAAAGGCCAGTCTCCATGCGCGTTGTTCGATGGCCTCTCGGGATTCCTCTCCCTTGATGCCGGGGTCTGAGACCTTGTACGGAGTCGTGCCGGAACCTGAGGATTCCTCTCCAGTGCTGACATGGACCTTGGGGTACTACTGGAGTCTCCGGAGGGGAGTAAGTCCTCGTCTCGAGTGGGGGCATGCACGTGCGCTTTCCTCCCGAGCTGTAGCAGCAGTGTCACGCTTCTTGGCGATTGGATCATGGTATCAGTGGCTTTCCCTGAAGGCTTTCCCTCGAGGCTTTTCCACGAGGCTTTCCCACAGGGCTGTCCCACGTGCCACCGTGGTGTGAGTCGATCCTCGGCTTGAAAGTCGAGGCAGTGCAGGGAAAACAAGTTTCCCTGTAATGGACTGAGACATCTGAGGGAATCTGGGAATGTGGCACGACCCTGGAGTTCCTCTCGCCTTTTCTGTGGAGAGCGCCTACTCTTGAGATGCGACGGGAATGCCGGAAATTCTTTCCCGACCACGCAGGAAAGGATCCCTTCTTCGAGCTATGAGGTGGAAACGGGCGGCTCCTCCTCATGTGGGAGGGACTCTTGTGCTTCCTCTCGAGTGGAGACGGGTATGTTGCGGAACTTCTTGAGTTGCAGCAAGGTGTGAAGGACCCTTTGGCAGTTCTAGAGGTTAGGTGTGATTAGCCCCGAGATGCCTCAATGGAAATGGGCCTCATCTCGCCTGGGAGGGGAGAAACTCCTGGATATTCTCGAGTTGCGGCAGGTGCTCTCGACTTACGATGGGGACCTCAGGACCCGCTCTGGTGGCCTCAGGAAATTCCAGTCCTCATGCGAGTTGCTCGGGGGCCCTCTCCGGACTCCTCTCCCGTCGATGCCAGGGCCTCAGACCTTACGTAGAGTCGGTGCTGTAACCTGAGGATTCCTCTCCAGTGCTGACATGGATCTTGGTGTACTGCTGGAGTCTCCCCAGGGGAGTCAGTCCTTGTCTCGGTTGAGGGCATGCACGTGCGCTTTCCTCCCCAGCTGTAGCAGCAGTGTCGCGCTTCCCTTCGCGTGGATCAAGGGATCTGTGGCTTTCCCTCGAGGCTTTCCCACGAGGCTTTCCCAGGCTTTGCCACAGGGCTGTCCCACGTGCCACAGTGGTGTGAGTCGATCCTCGGCTTGAAAGTCGAGTCAGTGAGGGGAAACAGGTTTCCCTGGAATGGACTGAGACATCTGGGGGACTCGGAGAATGGTGGCATGTCCCTGGAGTTCCTCTCGCCTTTCCTGTGGAGAGCGCCTCCTCTTGAGATGCGACGGGAACGCCGGAATTCTTTCCGACCTCGCAGGGAAAGGATACCTCCTCTCGAGCTATGAGGCGGAAACGGGACTCCTCTGGATGTGGGCTGAACTATCGTGCTTCCTCTTGAGTGGAGACGGGTATGTCGGGGAACTTCTTGATTTGCAGCAAGGGTGTGAAGGACCCTTTGGAAGTTCCAGAGTTTAAGTGTGCTTAGCCTTGAAATGTCGTCAGCGGAAATAGGCTTCATTTTGCCTGGAGGGGAGAACATCCTTGTTTTTCTCCAGTTGCGGCAGGTGCTCTCGACTTACGACGGGGACCACAGGGACCCGCTCTGGTGGCCTCAGGAAAGGCCAGTCAAGATCCAAGACAGCACTGGAGAGGGAGAGACATCACGAGAGGCCCGAGCTACTCGCATGGGGACTGGCCTTTCCTGAGGCCACCAAAGCGGGTCCTGAGGTCCCCGTCGTAAGTCGAGAGCACCTGGCGCAACTCGAGAAAATCCAGGAGGTTCTCCCCTCCAGGCGAGATGAGACCCATTTGCGCTGAGGCATCTCGAGGCTAATCACACCTAACCTCTGGACCTTCCAAAGGGCCCTTCACACCCTTGCTGCAACTCAAGAAGTTCCCCGACATACCCGTTTACACTCGAAAGGAAGCACGAGAGTCCCGCCCACAACCAGAAGAGCCCCGTTTCAGCCTCATAGCTCGAGAGGAGGGATCCTTTCCCTGCGTGTTCGGGAAAGAATTTCCGGCGTTCCCGTCGCATCTCAAGGAGAGACGCTCTCCACAGGAAAGGCGAGAAGAACTCAGGGTCGTGCCAGCATTCCCAGAGTCCCCAGATGTCTCAGTCGATTCCAGGGAAACCTGTTTTCCCCGCGATGCCTCGACTTTCATGCCGAGGATCGACTCAGACCTAGGTGGCACGTGGGACAGCCCTGTGAAAAAAGCCTAGTGGAAAGCCTCATGCGGGAAAGCTACAGAGAAAGCCACAGATCCCTGGATCCACGCAAAGGGAAGCGTGACACTGCTGCTAGAGCTCGGAGGAAAGTGCACGGGCACGCCACACTCGTGACGAGGACTGACTCCCCTGGGAGACTACAGAATACCCAAGATCCATGTCAGAACTGGAGAGGAATCCTCAGG
>NW_017200617.1:0-6954 GCF_001704415.2 Capra hircus
GCAGGCTCTCAGTGCTGGATGGAAGTGTGGAACTCAGGCTAAGCCCTCCCCACACGGAGGAGAGAGGTCGTCACCATGAGCAAAGTGCAGCGTCTCAAGCGCGATCTGGCTGGCAGTGTCCTAAGCCCTCCTCACGCTCTAAGTGCAAGGCGAGTGCGCCATGGCGTTTCATCACACATGCTCCTTCCTGGGGAGGCCTAAAGCAAGGCAAGTCTGCGCAAGGCTCGGCAGAGCAGGCGCCAGGAACTCTGCCAGAGGGCCTCTGAACAGAGCTAGAGATCTGCCGTACTGGAGGCCACTTAGCTCCCAGCAGGGCTTTCTTGACGGCTGCTGCCTCCTCCCCCGAGGAGGCTCGCTTCCCTGCTGGCTGTGCACTCGCCTATCAGGCGCGGGGCGCCAGGGCTCCTCCAGCAGGTCTTGCCTCAGGGGCTGCTTCCCCTGAGTTTGGCTGTGGGCGGGAAACAGACACGCAGGATCAGGCCCCAACACCTGCACACATGTCTCTGCTGGGGGAGGAGAGTGCTAGGGAACCTACGTCTGTCACACACTTTCTGGCACCCCGGAATCAGCCTCCGTGTGTGCCGGGGCTGAAAACCCAGCCAGGGGCCCTGGGACCTGGTGCTCTCGTGCCGGCGCTGAATCTGGGCGGCCAAGCAACCGCTGGAGGAGCCCTGCAGTTGCCCTTCCCTTCCCTCTGACAGAGCTCTCACTGCTGAGCCCTTGGCAGTGTGCAACCCACCAGCCCCTAAGCCTCCCAAGGACTGGCGACCTAAGTGCAAAGGCAAGGCAGAGAGCTGAGGCCAAGGAAGGCGCAGTGGCGGGCTCCTGCAGCCTGCTCCTTCCTGGGGAGGCAGCCTAAAAGCAAGGCAAGTCTGCTCCGCCAGGAACTCTGCCAGATCGGGCTCTGAACAGAGCTAGAGCTCTGCCGTACTGGAGGCCACTTACTAAGCAGGCGCTTTCAACTTGACGGGGCTGGGCTGCCCCTTCCCCGAGGAGGCTCGCTTCCCTGCTGGCTGTGCACTCGCCTATCAGGCGGCGGGCGCAGGGCTCCTCCAGCAGGTCTTGCCTCAGGGGCTGCTTCCCCTGAGTTGGGGCTGTGGGCAGGAACCCAGACACGCAGGATCAGGCCCCAAACACCTGCACATGTCTCTGCTGGGGAGGAGAGTGCTAGGGAACCTACGTCTGTCATACACTTTCTGGGCACCCAAGGAATCAGCCTCCGTGTGTGCGGGGCTGAAAACCCCAGCCAGGGCCCTGGGAGCCTGGTGCTCTCGGTGCGGCGCTGAATTCTAGGCGGCCTAGCAACCGCTGGAGGGAGCCCTGCATGCCCTTCCCTTCCCTCTGACAGAGCTCTCACTGCTGAAGCCCTTGGCAGTGTGCAACCCACCAGCCCCTAAGCCCTCCCAACGACGCCTGGCACCTAGTGCAAAGGCAAGGCAGGATTGGAGCTGAGGCAAGGAAGGCACCAGTGGCGTCTCCCAGGCTCGCTCCAGACAGCTCCTTCCTGGGGGAGGGAGCCTAAAAGCAAGGCAAGTCTGCGGCAAGGCGAGCCCCCGGCGAGCAGCCTCGGCGCCAGAAACTCTGCCAGATCGGGGGCTCTGAGCAGAGCTAGAGCTCTGCCGTACTGGAGGCGCACTTAGCTCCGTGCAAGCAGGGCTTTCCTCTTGACTGGGCTCGGCTGCCCTCCTCTTCCCCCGAGGAGGCTCGCTTACACTGCTGGCTGTGCTCTCGCCTATCAGGCGGGGCGCAGGGCTCCTCCAGCAGGTCTTGCCTCAGGGGCTGCTTCCCCTGAGTTGGGCTGTGGGCGGGAACCCAGACACGCAGGATAAGGCCCCAACCACCTGCACATGTCTCTGCTGGGGAGGAGAGTGCTAGGGAACCTACGTCTCTCACACACTTTCTAGGCACCCACGGAGTCAGCCTCTGGGAGTGTGGGGATGCAAAACCCAGCCAGGGGCCCTTGGAACCTGGTGCTCTCCGTGCGCGCTTTGTCTGGGCGGCCAAGGAACCGCTGAAGGAGCCCTGCTGTTGCCCTTCGCTTCCCTCTGACAGAGCTTTCACTGCTGGAGCCCTTGGCAGTGTGCAACCCACCAGCCCCTAAGCCCTCCTCAAGGACGCTTGGGACCTAAGTGCAAAGGCAAGGCAGGGTAGAGCTGAAGCCAGGAAGGCGCCAGTGGCGTTTCCGAGCCTCACACAGCCTGCTCCTTCCTGGGGAGGAGCCTTAAAGCAAGGCAAGTCTGCGCAAGGCTCGCCTATGGCAGAGCATCGTGCCAGGAACTCTGCCAGATCGGGCCTCTGAACAGAGCTAGAGATCTGCCGTACTGGAGTCGCACTTAGCTTCGTGTAAGCAGGGATTTCAGCTTGACGGGGACTTGCTGCCTCCTCTTCCCCCGAGGAGGCTCGCTTCCCTGCTGGCTGTGCACTCGCCTATCAGGCGGGCGGGCGCAGGGCTCCTCCAGCAGGTCTTGCCTCAGGGGCTGCTTCCCCTGAGTTGGGGCTGTGGGCAGGAACCCAGACACGCAGGATCAGGCCCCAAACACCTGCCACATGTCTCTGCTGGGGAGGAGTGCTAGGGAACCTACGTCTGTCATACACTTTCTGGGCACCCAAGGAATCAGCCTCCTGTGTGCGGGGCTGAAAACCCCAGCCAGGGGCCCTGGGAGCCTGGTGCTCTCCGTGCGGCGCTGAATCTGGGCGGCCAAGCAACCGCTGGAGGAGCCCTGCAGTTGCCCTTCCCTTCCCTCTGACAGAATTCTCACTGCTGGAGCCCTTGGCAGTGTGCAACCCACCAGCCCCTAAGCTCTCCTTAAGGAGGACTGGGACCTAAGTGCAAAGGCAAGGCAGGATTGGAGCTGAGGCAAGAAAGGCGCCAGTGGCGACTCCCAGGCTCCTGCTGCCTGCTCCTTCCTGGAGAGGCAGCCTAAAAGCAAGGCAAGTCTGGGCAAGGCTAGCCCCCGGCAGAGCAGCCTCGCGCCAGGAACTCTGCCAGATCGGGGCTCTGAGCAGAGCTAGAGCTCTGCCGTACTGGAGGCGCACTTAGCTCCGTGCAAGCAGGGCTTTCAACTTGACGGGGCTGGGCTGCCTCCTCTTCCCCCGAGGAGGCTCGCTTCCCTGCTGGCTGTGCACTCGCCTATCAGGCGGGGGCGCAGGGCTCCTCCAGCAGGTCTTGCCTCAGGGGCTGCTTCCCCTGAGTTGGGGCTGTGGGCAGGAACCCAGACACGCAGGATCAGGCCCCAAACACCTGCACATGTCTCTGCTGGGGAGGAGAGTGCTAGGGAACCTACGTCTGTCATACACTTTCTGGGCACCCAAGGAATCAGCCTCCGTGTGTGCGGGCTGAAAACCCCAGCCAGGGGCCCTGGGAGCCTGGTGCTCTCGGTGCGGCGCTGATTCTAGGCGGCCTAGAAACCGCTGGAGGAGCCCTGCAGTTGCCCTTCCCTTCCCTCTGACAGAGCTCTCACTGCTGAAGCCCTTGGCAGTGTGCAACCCACCACCCCCTAAGCCCTCCCCAACGACGCCTGGCACCTATGTGCAAAGGCAAGGCAGGATTGGAGCTGAGGCAAGGAAGGCACCAGTGGCGTCTCCCAGGCTCGCTCAGACAGCTCCTTCCTGGGGAGGGAGCCTAAAAGCAAGGCAAGTCTGGCAAGGCGAGCCCCCGGCCGAGCAGCCTCGCGCCAGAAACTCTGCCAGATCGGGCTCTGAGCAGAGCTAGAGCTCTGCCGTACTGGAGGCCCACTTAGCTCCGTGCAAGCAGGGCTTTCCTCTTGACTGGGCTCGGCTGCCTCCTCTTCTCCCGAGGAGGCTCGCTACACTGCTGGCTGTGCTCTCGCCTATCAGGGCGGGGCGCGCAGGGCTCCTCCAGCAGGTCTTGCCTCAGGGGCTGCTTCCCCTGAGTTGAGGCTGTGGGCGGGAACCCAGACACGCAGGATAAGGCCCCAACCACCTGCACATGTCTCTGCTGGGGAGGAGAGTGCTAGGGAACCTACGTCTCTCACACACTTTCTAGGCACCCACGGAGTCAGCCTCTGGGAGTGTGGGGATGCAAAACCCAGCCAGGGGCCCTTGGAACCTGGTGCTCTCCGTGCGGAGCTTTGTCTGGGCGGCCAAGGAACCGCTGAAGGAGCCCTGCTGTTGCCCTTCGCTTCCCTCTGACAGAGCTTTCACTGCTGGAGCCCTTGGCAGTGTGCAACCCACCAGCCCCTAAGCCCTCCTCAAGGACGCTTGGGACCTAAGTGCAAAGGCAAGGCAGGGTAGAGCTGAAGCCAGGAAGGCGCCAGTGGCGTTTCCGAGCCTCACACAGCCTGCTCCTTCCTGGGGAGGAGCCTTAAAGCAAGGCAAGTCTGCGCAAGGCTCGCCTATGGCAGAGCATCTTGGTGCCAGGAACTCTGCCAGATCGGGCCTCTGAACAGAGCTAGAGATCTGCCGTACTGGAGTCGCACTTAGCTTCGTGTAAGCAGGGATTTCAGCTTGACGGGGACTTGCTGCCTCTCTCCCCCGAGGAGGCTCGCTTCCCTGCTGGCTGTGCACTCGCCTATCAGGCGGGGGCGCAGGGCTCCTCCAGCAGGTCTTGCCTCAGGGGCTGCTTCCCCTGAGTTGGGGCTGTGGGCAGGAACCCAGACACGCAGGATCAGGCCCCAAACACCTGCACATGTCTCTGCTGGGGAGGAGAGTGCTAGGGAACCTACGTCTGTCATACACTTTCTGGGCACCCAAGGAATCAGCCTCCGTGTGTGCGGGGCTGAAAACCCCAGCCAGGGGCCCTGGGAGCCTGGTGCTCTCGGTGCGGCGCTGAATCTAGGCGGCCTAGAAACCGCTGGAGGAGCCCTGCAGTTGCCCTTCCCTTCCCTCTGACAGAGCTCTCACTGCTGAAGCCCTTGGCAGTGTGCAACCACCACCCCCTAAGCCCTCCAAGGACGCCTGGCACCTATGTGCAAAGGCAAGGCAGGATTGGAGCTGAGGCAAGGAAGGCACCAGTGGCGTCTCCCAGGCTCGCTCAGACAGCTCCTTCCTGGGGAGGGAGCCTAAAAGCAAGGCAAGTCTGGGCAAGGCGAGCCCCCGGGCCGAGCAGCCTCGCGCCAGAAACTCTGCCAGATCGGGGCTCTGAGCAGAGCTAGAGCTCTGCCGTACTGGAGGCGCACTTAGCTCCGTGCAAGCAGGGCTTTCCTCTTGACTGGGCTCGGCTGCCTCCTCTTCTCCGAGGAGGCTCGCCTACACTGCTGGCTGTGCTCTCGCCTATCAGGCGGGCGCGCAGGGCTCCTCCAGCAGGTCTTGCCTCAGGGGCTGCTTCCCCTGAGTTGAGGCTGTGGGCGGAACCCAGACACGCAGGATAAGGCCCCAACCACCTGCACATGTCTCTGCTGGGGAGGAGAGTGCTAGGGAACCTACGTCTCTCACACACTTTCTAGGCACCCACGGAGTCAGCCTCTGGGAGTGTGGGGATGCAAAACCCAGCCAGGGGCCCTTGGAACCTGGTGCTCTCCGTGCGGAGCTTTGTCTGGGCGGCCAAGGAACCGCTGAAGGAGCCCTGCTGTTGCCCTTCGCTTCCCTCTGACAGAGCTTTCACTGCTGGAGCCCTTGGCAGTGTGCAACCCACCAGCCCCTAAGCCCTCCTCAAGGACGCTTGGGACCTAAGTGCAAAGGCAAGGCAGGGTAGAGCTGAAGCCAGGAAGGCGCCAGTGGCGTTTCCGAGCCTCACACAGCCTGCTCCTTCCTGGGGAGGGAGCCTTAAAGCAAGGCAAGTCTGCGCAAGGCTCGCCTATGGGCAGCAGCATCTTGGTGCCAGGAACTCTGCCAGATCGGGCCTCTGAACAGAGCTAGAGATCTGCCGTACTGGAGTCGCACTTAGCTTCGTGTAAGCAGGGATTTCAGCTTGACGGGGACTTGCTGCCTCCTCTTCCCCGAGGAGGCTCGCTTCCCTGCTGGCTGTGCACTCGCCTATCAGGCGGGGGCGCAGGGCTCCTCCAGCAGGTCTTGCCTCAGGGGCTGCTTCCCCTGAGTTGGGGCTGTGGGCAGGAACCCAGACACGCAGGATCAGGCCCCAAACACCTGCACATGTCTCTGCTGGGGAGGAGAGTGCTAGGGAACCTACGTCTGTCATACACTTTCTGGGCACCCAAGGAATCAGCTCCGTGTGTGCGGGGCTGAAAAACCCCAGCCAGGGGCCCTGGGAGCCTGGTGCTCTCCGTGTGGCGCTGAATCTGGGCGGCCAAGCAACCGCTGGAGGAGCCCTGCAGTTGCCCTTCCCTTCCTCTGACAGAATTCTCACTGCTGGAGCCCTTGGCAGTGTGCAACCCACCAGCCCCTAAGCTCTCCTTAAGGAGGACTGGGACCTAAGTGCAAAGGCAAGGCAGGATTGGAGCTGAGGCAAGAAAGGCGCCAGTGGCGACTCCCAGGCTCCTGCTGCCTGCTCCTTCCTGGAGAGGGCAGCCTAAAAGCAAGGCAAGTCTGGGCAAGGCTAGCCCCCGGCAGAGCAGCCTCGCGCCAGGAACTCTGCCAGATCGGGGCTCTGAGCAGAGCTAGAGCTCTGCCGTACTGGAGGCACTTAGCTCCGTGCAAGCAGGGCTTTCAACTTGACGGGGCTGCGGCTGCCTCCTCTTCCCCGAGGAGGCTCGCTTCCCTGCTGGCTGTGCACTCGCCTATCAGGCGGGGGCGCAGGGCTCCTCCAGCAGGTCTTGCCTCAGGGGCTGCTTCCCCTGAGTTGGGGCTGTGGGCAGGAACCCAGACACGCAGGATCAGGCCCCAAACACCTGCACATGTCTCTGCTGGGGAGGAGAGTGCTAGGGAACCTACGTCTGTCATACACTTTCTGGGCACCCAGGAATCAGCCTCCGTGTGTGCGGGGCTGAAAACCCAGCCAGGGGCCCTGGGAGCCTGGTGCTCTCGGTGCGGCGCTTGATTCTAGGCGGCCAGAAACCACTGGAGAGCCCTGCAGCTGAACTGCTGAAGCCCCAGTTG
>NW_017200618.1:0-6953 GCF_001704415.2 Capra hircus
GAACGTGCAATGCCCCACCGAGACGAGGACTGACTCCCCTTGGGGAGACTCCAGAAGTACCCAAGATCCATGTCAGCACTGGAAGAGGAATCCTCAGGTTCCGGCACCGACTCACACAAGTCTTAGGCCCGGTATCGACGGAAGGGAATCCCGAGAGGCCCCCGAGCAACTCACATGGGGACTGGCCTTTCCTGAGGCCACCAGAGCGGGTCCCGAGGTCCCAGTCGTAAGTCGAGATCACCTGCCGCAACTCCAGAAAATCCAGGAGGTTCCCCTCCAGGCGAGATGAGGCCATTTCTGCTGAGGCGTCTCGAGGCTAATCACATCTAACCTCTGGAACTTCCAAAGTGTCATTCAACCCTTGCTGCAACTCAAGAAGTTCCCCGACATACCCGTCTCCACTCGAGAGGAAACACCAGAGTCCCGCCACATCCAGAGGAGCCCGTTTCCGCCTCATAGCTTGAGACGAGGGATGCCTTTCCCTGCCTGGTCGGGAAAGAATTCCCGGCGTTCCGTCGCATCTCAAGAGGAGGCGCTCTCCACAGGAAAGGCGAGAGGGACTCAGGGTCGTGCCACCATTCCCAGAGTCCCCCAGATGTCTCAGTCCATCCAGGGAAACCTGTTTTCCCTGCACTGCCTCGACTTTCAAGCCGAGGATCAACTCACACCACGGTGGCACGTGGGACAGCCCTGTGGGAAAGCCTCGAAAGAAAGCCTCGACGGAAAGCCACAGATCCCTTGATCCACGCGAAGGGAAGCGCAACACTGCTGCTACAGCTAGGGAGGAAAGCGCACGTGCATGGCCCAATCGAGATGAGGTCTGACTCCCCTGGGGAGACTCCAGAAGTTCCCAAGATCCATGTCAGCACTGGAGAGGAATCCTCAGGTTCCGGCACGACTCCACACAAGGTCTTAGGCACCGGCATCGACGGGAGAGGAATCCCGAGAGTCCCCCGAGCAACTCGCAGGCGGACTGGCCTTTCCAGAGGCCACCAGAGCGGGTCCCTGAGGTCCCTGTTGTAAGTCGAGAGCACCTGCCGCAACTCGAGAAAATGCAGGAGGTTCTCCCCTCCAGGCGAGATGAGGCCCATTTCCGCTGAGGCGTCTGGAGGCTAATCACATCTAACATCTGCAACTTCCAAAGGGTCCTTCACACCCTTGCTGGCAACTCAAAAGTTCCCCGACATACCCGTCTCCACTCGAGAGGAAGCACGAGAGTCCCGGCCACATCCAGAGGAGCCCCGTTTCCGCCTCCTAGCTCGAGAGGTGGGATCCTTTCCCTGCGAGGTGGGGAAAGAATTCCCCGCGTTCCCGTCGCATCTCAAGAGGAGGCGCTCTCCAAAGGAAAGGCGAGAGGAACTCCAGGGTCGTGGCCACCATTCCCAGAGTCCCCCAGATGTCTCAGTCCATTCCAGGGAAAACTATTTTCCCTGCACTGCCTCGACTTTGAAGCCGAGGATCGACTCACACCACGGTGGCACGTGGGACAGCCCTGTGGGAAAGCCTCGTGGGAAAGCCTCGTGGGAAAGCCTCGAGGGAAAGCCACAGATCCCTTGATCCACTCGAAGGGAAGCGCCACACTGCTCCTACAGCTCGGGAGGGAAAGTGCACGTGCATGCCATCACTCGAGACGAGGACTGACTCCCCTGGGGAGACTCCAGGAGTACCCCAAACCATGTCAGCACTGGAGAGGAATCCTCAGGTTCCGGCACCGACTCCACACAAGGTCTAGGCCCCGGCATCGACGGGAGAGGAATCCCGAGAGGCCCCCGAGCAACTCGAATGGGGACTGGGCCTTTCCTGAGGCCACCAGAGCTGGTACCTGAGGTCCCTGTTGTAAGTCGAGAGCACCTGCCGCAACTCGAGGAAATGCAGGAGGTTCTCCCCTCCAGGCGAGATGAGGCCCATTTCCCGCTGAGGCGTCTCGAGGCTAATCACATCTAACATCTGGTACTTCCAAAGGGTCCTTCTCACCCTTGCTGCAACTCAAGAAGTTCCCCGACTTGCCCGTCTCCACTCGAGAGGAAGCACGAGAGTCCCGCCCACATCCAGAGGAGACCTGTTTCCGCCTCCAGCTCGAGAGGAGGGATCCTTTCCCTGCGAGGTGGGGAAAGAATTCCCGCGTTCCCGTTGCATCTCAAGAGGAGGCGCTCTCCACAGGAAAGGCGAGAAGAACTCCAGGTCGTGCCACCATTCAGAGTCCCCCAGATGTCTCAGTCCATTCCAGGAAACCTGTTTTCCCTGCACTGCCTCGACTTTGAAGCGAGGATCGACTCACACCACGGTGGCACGTGGACAGCCCTGTGGGAAAGCCTCGTGGGAAAGCCTCAAGAGAAAGCCACAGATCCCTTGATCCAAGCGAAGGGAAAGGCGACACTGCTGCTACAGTTCGGGATAAAGGGCACTTGAATGCCACCAACTCGAGACGAGGACTGACTCCCTTGGAGACTCCAGGAAGTACTCCAATATCCATGTCAGCACTGGAGAGGAATCCTCACGGTTCAGGCACCGACTCCACACAAGGTCTTAGGCCCCGGCATCGACGGGAGAGGAATCACGAGAGGCCCCCGAGCAACTCGCATGGGGACTGGGCCTTTCCTGAGGCCACCAGAACGGGTCCCTGAGGTCCCTGTCGCAAGTCGAGAGCACCTGCCGCAACTCGAGGAAAATCCAGGAGGTTCTCCCCTCCAGGCGAGATGAGGGCCCATTTCCGCTGAGGCGTCTTGAGGCTAATCACACTCTAACCTCTGGAACTTCCAAAGGGTCCTTCACACCCTTGCTGCAACTCAAGAAGTTCCCCGACATACCCGTCTCCACTCGAGAGGAAGCACGAGAGTCCCGCCCACATCCAGAGGAGCACCGTTTCCGCCTCCTAGCTCGAGAGGAGGGATGCTTTCCCCTGCGATGGTCGGGAAAGAATTCCCCTGCGTTCCCGTCGCATTCTCAAGAGGAGGCGCTCTCCACAGGAAAGGCGAGAAGAACTCCAGGGTTGTGCCACCATTCCCAGAGTCCTCCCAGATGTATCAGTCCATTCCAGGGAAACCTGTTTTCCCTGCACTGCCTCGACTTTCAAGCCGAGGATCGACTCACACCACGGTGGCACGTGGGACAGCCCTGTGGGAAAGGCCTCGTGGAAAGCCTCAGCCAGATCCCTTGATCCACGCAAGGGAAGCGTGACACTGCTGCTCCAGCTCGGGAGAAAGCGCACGTGCAATGCCCTCACTCGAGATGAGGACTGACTCCCCTTGGGAGACTCCAGAAGTACTCCAAGTATCCATGTCAGCACTGGAGAGGAATCCTCAGGTTCCAGGCACCGACTCCACACAAGATCTTAGGCCCCGGCATCGACGGGGAGAGGAATCCCGAGAGGCCCCCGAGCAACTCGCATGGGGACTGGCCTTTCCTGAGGCCACCAGAGCGGGTCCCTGAGGTCCCGGTAGTAATTCGAGAGCACCTGCCGCATCTCGAGAAAATCCAGGAGGTTCTCCCCTCCAGGTGTGATGAGGCCCATTTCTGCTGAGGCGTCTCGAGGCTAATCACACCTAACCCCTGGAACTTCGAAAGGGTCCTTCACACCCTTGCTGCAACTCAAGAAGTACCCCAACATACCCGTCTCCACTCGAGAGGAAGCACGAGAGTCCCGTCCACATCCAGAGGAGCCCCGTTTGCGCCTCCTAATTCGAGAGGAGGGATCCTTTCCCTGCGTGGTCGGGAAAGAATTCCCGGTGTTCCTGTCGGATCTCATGTGGAGGCTCTCTCCACAGGAAAGGCGAGAGGAACTCCAGGTCGTGCCACCATTCCAGAGTCCCCAGATGTCTCAGTCCATTCCTGGGAAAACTGTTTTCCTGCACTGCCTCGACTTTCAAGCCGAGGATCCACTCACACAACGGTGGCACGTGGGACAGCCCTGTGGGAAAGCCTCATGGGAAAGCCTCCTGGGAAAGCCTCGAGGGAAAGCCACAGATCCCTTGATCCACGCGAAGGAAGCGTGACACTGCTGCTACAGCTCGGGAGGAAATCGCACGTGCATGCCTCACTCGAGTGAGGACTGACTCCCCTGGGGAGACACCAGAAGTACCCCAAGTTCCATGTCAGCACTGGAGAGGAATCCTCAGGTTCCGGGACCGACTCCACACAAGATCTTAGTCCCGGCATCACCGGAGAGCAATCCCGATAGCCCCGAACACTCGCAGGGACTGCCTTTCCTGAGGCTACCAGAGCGGGTCCGTGAGGTCCCTGTCGTAAGTCGAGACACTGCCGCAACTCGAGAAATGCAGGAGGTTCTCCCTCCAGGCGAGATGAGCCCATTTCCGCTGAGGCGTCTGAGGCTAATCACATCTAACATCTGGATTTCCAAAGGTCCTTCACACCCTTGCTGCAACTCAAGAAGTTCCCCGACATACCCGTCTAACTCGAGAGAAGCACGAGAGTCCCGCCACATCCAGAGGAGACCTGTTTCGCCTCCGAGCTCGAGAGGAGGATCTTTCCTGCGAGGTGGGGAAAGAATTCCCGCGTTCCCGTTGCATCTCAAGAGGAGGTGCTCTCCACAGGAAAGGCGAGAGGAACTCCAGGGTCGTGCCACCATTCCAGAGTCCCCAGATGTCTCAGTCCAGTCCAGGGAAATCTCTTTTCCCTGCACTGCTCGACTTTGAAGCCGAGGATCGACTCACACCACGGTGCACGTGGGACAGCCCTGTGGAAAGCTCGTGGGAAAGCCTCGTGGAAAGCTCGAGGAAAGCCACAGATCCCTTGATGAACGCTAAGGGAAGAGTGACACTGCTGCTACAGCTCGGGAGGAAATCGCACGTGCATGCCCCCACTCGAGACGAGACTGGTTCCCCTGGGAGACTCCAGATTACCCCAAGATCCATGTCAGCACTGGAGAGGAATCTCAGGTTCTGGCACACACTCCACACAAGGTCTTAGGCCCGGCATCGACGGGAGAGGAATCCGAGAGGCCCCCGAGCTACTCGCATGGGACTGCCTTTCCTGAGGCCACCAGAGCGGGTCCCTGAGGACCCGTCTTAAGTCGAGAGCACCTGCCGCAACTCGAGAAAATCCAGGAGGTTCTCCCTCCAGCGAGGTGAGGCCCATTTCGCTGAGGCGTCTCGAGGCTAATCACACCTAACCTCTGGAACTTCCAAAGGGTCCTTCACACCCTTGCTGCAACTCAAGAAGTTCCCCGACTTACCCGTCTCCATTCGAGAGGAAGCACGAGAGTCCCGCCCACATTCAGAGGAGAACCGTTACTGCTCCTAGCTCAAGAGGAGGGATCCTTTCCTGCGAGGTCGGGAAAGAATTCCCCGCTTCCCGTCGCATCTCAAGAGAGCGCTCTCTCCAAAGGAAAGGCGAGAGGAACTCCAGGGTCGTGCCACCATTCCCAGAGTCCCCAGATGTCTCAGTCCATTCCAGGGAAACCTGTTTTCCCTGCAGTGCCTCGACTTTCAAGCCGAGATCGACTCACACCACGGTGGCACGTGGACAGCCCTGTGGGAAAGCCTCGTGGGAAAGCCACAGATCCCTTGATCCATGCGAAGGGAAGCGTGACACTGCTGCTACAGCTCGGGAGGAAATCGAACGTGCATGCCCCACTCGAGACGAGGACTGACTCCTCTGGGAGACTCCAGAAGTACCCGAAGATCCATGGCAGCACTAGAGAGGAATCCTCAGGTTCGGCACCGACTCCACACAATGTCTTAGCCCGTATCGACGGAAGGGAATCCCGAGAGCCCCCGAGCAACTCACATGGGGACTGGCCTTTCCTGAGGCCACCAGAGCGGGTCCCTGAGGTCCCAGTCGTAAGTCGAGATCACCTGCCGCAAGTCCAGAAAATCCAGGAGGTTCACCCTCCAGGCGAGATGAGGCCCATTTCTCGCTGAGGGTCTCGAGCTAATCACATCTACCCTCTGGAACTTCCAAAGTGTCATTCACACCCTTGCTGCAACTCAAGAAGTTCCCCGACATACCCGTCTCCACTCGAGAGGAAACACAGAGTCCCGCCCACATCCAGAGGAGCCCCGTTTCCGCTCATAGCTGAGAGACGAGGGATCCTTCCCTGCCTGGTCGGGAAAGAATTCCCGGCGTTCCCGTCGCATCTCAAGAGGAGGCCTCTCCACAGGAAAGGCGAGAGGAACTCCAGGGTCGTGCCACCATTCCCGAGTCCCCAGATGTCTCCGTCCAGTCCAGGGAAACCTGTTTTCCCTTCACTGCCTCGACTTTCAAGCGAGAATCAACTCACACTACCGTGGCACGTGGACAGCCCTGTGGGAAAGCCTCGTGGAAAGCCTGGTGGGATAGCCTCGAGGGAAGCCACAGATCCCTTGATCACGCGAAGGGAAGCGTGAGACTGCTGCTACAGCTCGGGAGGAAAGCGCACGTGCATGCCCCCACTCGAGAGGAGGACTGACTCCCCTGGGGAGACTCCAGAAGTACCCAAGATCCATGTCAGCACTGGAGAGGAATCCTCAGGTTCCGGCACCGACTCCACACAAGATCTTAGGCCCCGGCATCGAGGGTAGAGGAAATCCCGAGAGGCCCCCGAGCAACTTGCATGGGGACTGGCCTTTCCTGAGGCCACCAGAGCGGGTCCCTGAGGTCCCGTCGTAAGTCGAAAGCACCTGCCGCAACTCGAGAAAATCCAGGAGGTTCTCCCTCCAGGCGAGATGAGGCCCATTTCCGCTGAGGCGTCTCGAGGCTAATCACACCTAACCTCTGGAACTTCCAAAGGGTCCTTCACACCCTTGCTGCAACTCAAGAAGTTCCCCGACATACCCGTCTCCGCTCGAGAGGAAGCACGAGAGTCCCGCCCACATCCAGAGGAGCCCCGTTTCCGCCTCCTAGCTCGAGAGGAGGGATCCTTTCCCTGCGTGGTCGGGGAAAGAATTCCCGCGTTCCGCGTCGCATCTCAAGAGGAGGCGCTCTCCACAGGAAAGGCAAGAGGAACTCGAGGTCGT